>NW_004797433.1:1290573-1292820 GCF_000002075.1 Aplysia californica | reverse complement strand
TTCCCCCGCCACAACACACAGATACACACAGATTTATATTTAAAATGATAGACACAGCAAAATACGAATAGGACCACATAACCAACTCACCTTCTCAATCTTCAGCTTCTTGGGTGGAAGTTCAATCTTATCCTCCACTTTGGCGTTGAACTCGTACGGGTCGTGGACGGGGTTTTCCCGTTTGACGTGTACCGTGTCGCCGGGACGTGGCTCTGACGCCAGCGAGGAAGCCAGAACTCCCAGGCCTCCGACGGCGCTCGAAGCAAAAGAATTGGAAATAGTGGAGAAGGTCTGGCCACTGTTCGACATGCCTACACCAGAGCCCGTGCGACACATATTGTTAGCATCGCCACCCGACATATTCGCAGCACCTCCAGAGTTTTGTAGTAACGAGGATCCAACACCGCCCTGGGTGTGGTCTCTCCCACCAATCACTTTGTTCCCACCATCTTTCCCCTTTTTATTGTATGCTGCCTTCGATTTGGGGGATTTGTTGTCTTTGGGATCGCCACCCGTCATGCTGGTATTCCCTAGACCTCCAGTATTCTTGACTGGGGATTTCCCCGAGCCCACGAGTGCGCCCCCAGCGTGTGAGTAAACATCCGAGGACACGCCGGCGTTCACGGCCTTGAGGAGCGCCACCGTGGGGTTTGGCATGACCGGACCGCCGTGCGGGGCCGAGTTGTGCGAGGTATTGGCAGACGAAGAGGGCAACGATGATACTGACGACGGCGACGAAGTAGATGACGAGGATGACATGGCTGCTGAGGACGACGACGGGGCGGTCAAGGTAGACAGCAAATGTGACGTAGATCCTGGAAAACCGAAGTTGCTGCTGGTCGTGGAGTTCACACCGGAAGTAGCAGCAGTTGTAGAAGATGAGGACACAGCCATGTTCGGCGACGACAATGAAGACGATGACGAGGAAGAAAACGAGGCTAAAGACGCGGACGGTAATAATGTAACAGAAGAGGAGGATGACTTCACGGCACCACCACTAGCTTCAGACTTAACCACTTCGTGATGTTTAGAGTCCACTTTGTTGGGGACTTTAGTGCGCTTGATCTTCATTTTGAGCCCCTTGTCCACAGAGGACACATGAGCCACGTTATTGCTGCTCATCGTGTGCTACCGGACCAGAGGATGGCCCGACTATGTCAGAGGCACTCTGGCTCTCTGCTCGTCACCACGTTGACCACAGCCACCTCACAGGCAGTGGACCAACAGTATGGTTTAAGTACATTCTCCCTATCTGATCCCTAAAGAAATCTCACTACTTTAAGCACAAAAAGAAAAGGGATTGTGAAATCTTATTGAAAATCTAACATATTTTAACGAACACTTCTCTCAAAGTAAAAAAAAATTCTTACCACAAAAAACAAGATAAAACAAAATTCTTAGAAGCACACAAGAAAAGAAAACAATTAAACCAAGAAGTGAAAGTACAAATAATCAATATTTATGTAAAATACCAAGCAGCCTTCAAAGAGGAAAGCACAAAACTACGGGTGTTTGGAAAACTTCTTATCCACGAAGGGCGAAATGAACAGGTTATCATCCTGAAAAGCACATGATTACCCACTTTCTTTCCATATGGACTATACCTTTATATCATAGTAATCAAAAAAGCACAGAGCTAGCACAGGACGACGACGATGAATTAATCCCACAGTTGAATGCAAGGGCTCCCGGGCTTAAGGTATGACACAAAAAACGTCATCAAACTTCCGAGTATCGCCATTTCTGTGGACAAGAAGAAAAAGTTGGTAACAGAAGCTCGCAAAAGGTGTGTGCGTGCGTGTGAGGGGAGGGGGGGGGTGTCTTAAGAGACAAACCTCTGTAATCATGACACCACACGAGTCAATATTTACAGAGAAGCAACAGTCTAAGGCTGTACAAACACAAGCATATAATCTTTTTTCTTCTATTTACATTTCATATATTCTTTTAAGGTGACATGTAACTTTCAATATCTTATAGAATCTCCTTTCTATTTGGGGGAGGGGGGGGGGGATTTTACGAGCACTCATAGCGCGGAAGTTCTTAGTTCTCGTGACGCAGAAAATTCCGAACTCAACTAAACAAATGTGATAGACCAGGAGAGTGAAATAAAAACTAGATCTATCCAAAAAGTCGTCCGCACGTGTTTTGAACAAGGGACACACTTACTTCAGCTGGAATCTCCAACTCAATCAATCAATCAATCAATCTCTCTCTCTCTCTCTCTCTCTCTCTCTCTCTCTCTCT
>NW_004797433.1:1284036-1286770 GCF_000002075.1 Aplysia californica | reverse complement strand
ACACACACACACACACACACACACACACAAACACTCTCACACACAAAACCACGCACAGATACACACTATAAACATAACCACACAATGAGTCAATGAGAGGAAGAGACAGAATATCATACGTGAGTGTACATTGTTTTAAACATTTTCTATTCTTATGCAAACGCCTTTCCACGCACACAAACACACACACACACACACAGACGCACACATACGCACAAACACAAACATGCACACACACACACACACACAGACGCACAAACATGCACACACACAGACGCACACACACACAGACGCACAAACACAAACATGCACACACACACACACTCACACACACACACACAAAAACACACACAAACACACACACACACACACACGCGCACACACACGCACACACAATGCAAAGAGAAAAAAAGGAACCTGACACGACATGGTGTAAAAATGCCTGACTAACAGGGCTGCATGTGGAAGTGTAGGGGGAAACAAAATTCCCCTCGCCGAGTCGACACGCCACGGATGTTAGCACGACTGCAATCAGCAAACAGGCCATTTCACAGTGAAACCACGCCATTTCACAAAACATTTCATAGCCCATCGTCCTACTCCCGCCTGGATTTTCTGAAAAAGCCTCTCAACCCCTCGAGTCTCAGTAGTGAAGAAAGAATACCCCTTTTATTTCCCTACTAACACAAGCCAGACCAGATCGTCCTTTCTGCTGATATGAGTGAGGGTCTGACTACTCTGAGGCCTGATAACTAACCCTAGGCTAGTCTCTTCCACCAGAGAACCAGCCAGCCAACCGTTCTGGCAAACACACCCCCATCTAGTCCAACAGTGGTATACCAAATGTTTGACTATTCAAGGGACAACGACACACGGCTATGGAAGGGAATAAAGGCAGAGATTTTCACACGGAGAGAGACCGAAATAGAGTTTATGTTTATGTTAGATTTTATCCAACAGAATACATGTAAATCATTGCCTTTTTATTCAGTCTACTAGCGGTCTTTCCTCTCCTCTGCCTTGTTTACAAACGCACATATTAAAGGCGCATACATACTACAACCAGCCTTACATACTTGCGTACACAGAGAGAGAGAGAGGGGAGAGAGAGAGAGAGAGAGAGAGAGAGAGACGTGCATGCAAACAAGCACACAAACTTATAGCCTACACATAAACACACGCGCTTTCAAAGATACGGCAGAGCCAGGCAGTGAGTGGCTTTCTTCCAAAGGGAAAATTTGATCGCCAGCACAAACTCCCGAGCAAAGGCAGTTCGGAGCATTTGTGTGGTATTTCCCCCTTTTTTTACCCTGACATAATATTATCTCTCAGCATAAAGAAATGTTGACCTCGTATCCTTGTAGCAAAAAAAGAAAAGAAAAAAGAATCAAAATACAGAGAGCATAATGAGACTCGCGATCTTTGATGTTTCGTTCCTTTTGTCTGAAGATCCCATAAATATATATAGACGGCGTTTTTGTCTCTCTCTCTTCAATATAATGAAATGCATTATATAAGGACGGGTCTTTGCAGTTCAACACAGAATGACATGTACGTGTATGTGGCATGTGGCAACCCTTCGTTCTGACAGGCCAGGGTGAACGAACTATTGAGCCTGGTAGTGATCACCAGTTCGCCAGGGGTCGCAGCTGTGTATGAGTGTGTATGCGTTTATATTATATTATTATATAATATACACGTACACACACACAAACAAACAAACACACCTACACACACACACACACACACACACACACACACACACACACACGTGCGCGCAGAAAACAAAGAAAACTGGGTAGGTTGTGTGTGATCATCATATTGTATCAAATTAATCAACGTGAAAAACAAATGTCGCTTCATATAATATTCACTCTTGAACTTCGAAAATGAAAAACGGAGGCATGTACATAATATTATTTTTCACACAGCCAGTTATTGCAATTTACTGAGTGAGAGAAAAGCCATTATGTGGGAACAAGGAATGGAAGGTGGGGGGGGGGGTAAGTGGGTAAATCGTTCGTCATGTATAGGTGGTGAAAAACAAGGTGGCAAATTTTTCTCGACCACTGCTTTTTTCTCCATATAGAAGACCTTGAAAGAAAAAGGGGAAGGAGACGAGTGAAATGACAGCTCAATTTAATTCAACTTCCGCTTTATTATTTTTTTCTACGCAAATTTTGTTTTGATTGATCAGTGGGGAAGAGTGCAGCCAGTGTGTACAGAGGGGCTTTACAATGTTCCTCTTTGTTTCTGGAGGAGACAGACAGGAAAGAACGAAGTAGCAAGACAGACAGACAGACAGACAGGGGAGGGGGGGGGAGGGAGAGAGGGAGGGATATACTAAAGAGAAAGACAAAGAGAGAGAGAAAGAGTTAGAGAGGGATAGAAAGAGAGAAAAACAAAGAGAGAGAGTCAGACGGGTGGGGGTGGGGTGACGGAAACAGGATGAAAGTACAATTTAGCGTAATAATCAATAATTAAGGGCGGGGTGCCACGGGGAATAAAACGGTTGCTGGATAAAAGAGAAAAGTGATTTTGGTATAATAGGAGAAATTATCCCTTTTTTTTAGACGTTAACACACTGGGGCGCATTGGTTGCTCACTGCTCGCTCACGGGGGTCTTTTAGTACAGTGTTGCAGTCGTTAACAACAAAGATGGCGATGGGAGAGTTAGGATGCTTTTAATTGTAACTATTTTCTCTCTCTCTCTCTCTCTCTCTCTCTCTCTCTC
>NW_004797433.1:1280037-1281183 GCF_000002075.1 Aplysia californica | reverse complement strand
CCGCCCCAATTTCACCACCCAAAACACATCACATCCTTAATATTCCACTCATCGCAATGCTTGTATTTTTCCCCTATCTACTCTTCCCCCCTTCTTTATTAACGGTTTGATGACGTTCGAAAGTGAAAGATTTCCTTCCCGCGAGCCTGACACTAACACTTCGAGAATCAGGTGACTCTCTTATTGTGCTCAAGTATTCCTTGCATAAAAAAGAAGCAAACTGCTACACGATCTAGACCTATCTCTTATTCATAGGAAATAATCATAACAAAACCATAGCTATTACATTTAACAGTTCTCCTCAACTACATGTAAAAAGGCAACTTATTTATACATACTATAATATTATATGTATGTACTCTGTTTTTATGTAGACATATCTAACTGGAACATTTCATCTCTCATCATTTGTTTGCTTCGAGCATGTGAAAGTGGCGATTACGTCGGCATCAATAGGAACGTTTCAGTAGGCGACTAACAAAGAATAAGAAACACACTTTTCTGTCTCTTTTGAGAAATAAAATGAGTACTTTTGTATGAATTGCCCTGCAACTGCCGATAAGGAGAATCACCTTCAAGTCTCACTGTCTGCTTTTTGTTTAAGAATCTGACAAAAGCATGACGGGCTGTGTATGTGAAAGACGATTTATTGACCACACACACACACACACACACACACACACACACACACACACACACACACACACACACATACACACACAACCACACAACCACACACACAGAGAGAGAGAGAGAGAGAGAGAGAGAGAGAGAGAGAGAGAGGTACACACACGTACTCTCTTTCTCTATCTCTCTCACACACACACAGACACGCTTTCTCTCTCTCCCACTATCTCATCACAAAGACAAACACACACACTCGCACACTTTCTGTCTCTTTCTCTCTGTGTATTTATCTCTCTAACTCCAACACATACACCTAAGCACATACACTCACAAATATACACACTCTCTTTCTCTCGATCTCTATCTCACACTCACACATACACACACACTTGCACAAACACACACACACATACACACCCCTACACTCCCCTCGTTGACATACATAATCACACCCCCCCACACACACACTCACATTGCAGAGAGTATCGATACCACAAAGTCGGCCTGCCCGACTCACAA
>NW_004797433.1:1273149-1274700 GCF_000002075.1 Aplysia californica | reverse complement strand
TTCTTCTTCTTCTTCTTCTTCTTCTTCTTCTTCTTCTTCTTCTTCTTCTTCTTCTTCTTCTTCTTCTTCTTCTTCTTCTTCTTCTTCTTTAACATGCAAGACAAAAAACTAGCATCTGTGTTTGTTGCTATTTTTTAGTCCGAAAGTTGCCATAAAAATGGCAAAAGTTGCCAAAAAAGTTGCCGTTAATTTTCAAGCTTTCAACTGTCTGTCACGACGTTTATAGCAATATGTCGATAGAGATAACTTCTTCTAAAACACCAGAATTTCTTGTACTCCTGTTTTAAGCATCAAGAAATTCTTTTGCAGCCCCACAAAGTGTTTAGTTTTAGTAGAGGTTTTACGGCCCTCGCAACTGCATAAGGTCATAATATGAGCGCCAGAAGATTAAAGGTGTTATAAGAGAGTAACAAACAAACGAAACAAAAACAAAAAAGAAGAAGGGGAGATAAGGACGATAGATACTTCATAGGAAAGAAGAAACAAACCACACCAGAGCACCCGTCAACCACCCACACACAGAGCGTAAAAAGGTGAAAATGAAGGTTTCAGAACAGAATGAAATCAAAATTAGAACAGCAAATAAAACAATTACAAAAATTAACAAATTATAAAGGCGTGTGTCAACCCATCCATAGACTGGCCGTTTCTACCCTAAACGCGTGAAATTCAAGAAAAAGTACAGGATCTAACATTTAGATCTTGGAATAACACACAAGGGGCCTGCCAGTGTCAGTGTTCATTTTTGGCGGAGACACGCTGTAACATAACTATAACACATTAAAAAAAAAAAGGTAGGAAGAACATTACGCTATATAAACACACAATAAATGGGAAAATAACACATCACAACAATAACGAGAAAAACAAAATTAACACACCAACAAAATAAAACACAACAAATAGAGAAACATGAAATGGAAACAGCAATATATAAATAGTATGTAACGTAGCCTACTTACGTTCTTCACATGAAAATTACAAATCAACGTAGTGTTAACTAGTGAGAAAGAGACGAAGTAAAGCGAAAGTGAAAATAAAGAGGTTTGGTTTCTTTAAAAAAAAAACGAATATCATTCCCAGTTTTTGTTGTTGTTGTTGTTTTTAAATTATTTTATCTTCCCGGCGGTGGTTTTTTATTTGAAAAATGCACAAATCGCGGCCGCGATTCGCGGACCCAAAAATGCCAAAGATCGCGGCCGCGACAAACGCAGATGCTAGAAAAAAAAAGGGTCATAAAAAGATTACGTTAACATTGGTTTTTAGCTGGCATCTTGACAGATAGAATTGTACTTGTCAATTTCGATGTAGCAGCTGCTGGACGGGGAATTATCTGTGAAAAACAGATGTATATTTTCTTAATTAAGCCAGAACATACAGTTCACGGAGTAAAAACAAGAGATTCACATGTCAGCATTTTAGTCTTTGTGTGTCCTTTAGGTACACATGTATGTATTTTCATGCTTGACTAAGTCTGTCTGTCTGTCTGTCTGTCAGTCTGTCTGTCTGTCTGTCTGTCTGTCTGTCTGTCTGTCTGTCTGTCTGTCTGTC
>NW_004797433.1:1270261-1271716 GCF_000002075.1 Aplysia californica | reverse complement strand
CGATTATCACATACATGTATTACTGGTGTTGTTGTTTAAGACAATTCCCGACCCTACTCACCATCAATTGTCGTTTACTTCATCCCTCGTTTGATATAAATACATATTTATAGGGCCAATTACCCCTTTACCTCTATTATCTTGATTATTTCCACTCCTCACTCACCCCTTTCACTCCCAAATTTCAGTGGGTGGTTGGTGGGTGCTCTGATCTCGTTTGCTCCATCTTTCCTATTAAACACCTCTCTTCCTTCTTTGCTTATATTATGCTACTCTCTAGTTACACTTCTAATTTTCGGCACTTCAATGACCTATTTGTGCTGCAAGTGCCGTGAAACTCTTCCTTAAACTGGATTCTAAAAACACACCACTTCCTTGTGTTGTTTCCCCACAAGTCAAGAGCTTAGCGGTGCAGGCAAAGATCCTACATAACAAGATACAAATGTAGTTCCATCAGCCAAAAAAGGGTCCGCGGAAGTCATTGTTTTGAAGCTCTCTTTCGTTTCTCCAGAAGAAGAATAGGAATAGGGCCTAACACAGTTTTGTTAGTTTAACTTGTATTGTTTTTCCACACAAGTAGGGTAACTCTGATCACAAAGTGTGCACTTTTACGAAGAGGGCGCCACCGAACTTTGAGGACACTTTTTTTAATTGGCTCCAAAAGAGGAGTGAATACACACCTTGTTATGTACGATCTTTGGCACAGGGCTAGTATAAGAGAGATAATTCATGTAATGAAGATAACTTTGACAAAGTTGTCTCCCCTGAACCAATTGGTCGGTTAACATTGACGTTCAAGACAATGCAAGTGGACTTGAATGAATTGGCAGTTTTAAATGTCATAAAAATTCTGCAACTCGGTGTTTCTTTTCTAAAGCAGATTTAGCGTTTGCATTTTTAACAAGATTAAGGCAAACATTATACACGCACCTATGCCTAAATATATTTTACTTGGAGGAGTGGGGGGTGGGGGTGGTTACTTGATCTTATCGGACATGTGGTCCCGTACACTTTGAAGAAGAAAAAGTGAAATTAATTCAACATCACCTCTAACCCCACTAAAAACGAACAAACAAAAAAGAGTAATCAGCACTAACCCCTACCAATAAGTCCCGAAATACCTGAACTTAAGTTGACCCCGTCAACGGACGGTCCCCGACACGCAGGGCTCACACGGCGATGATATGTCACGTGACGCGAATGTGCGATTGAAACAATACTAACGGGTTCGACCGACTAACTGGTTCAGGCTACTGCACGTTCACACAAAACACTCGGATGAGCGACAGTCGTTCTACTTCAAGGATAACGACGGCGGCCGACCGACCAAATGTACCAACAAATCTCTTATCCCTCATGTGTTCAGACTAAAGCAAAGGCAACGGCGTATGTTAGTCTTGTCAGCGCAGTTCCAAGTTCCATGTAGTTGTGTAAAGGTTAGAAAGACTGTCCCTT
>NW_004797433.1:1267246-1269913 GCF_000002075.1 Aplysia californica | reverse complement strand
CTAATTGTACCGCCAGCCCCTGCTTACAGCCCTCCAGGTTTTGCCAATTTACAAACAGAATTCCTTATATAAACATATTATTTGCGCCCTTACACCATCATTCGCCAATTGTCTTGGTTGCACGGTCTGTATTAAATTATTGTAAATTTACCCCGTTGTACCGCCAGCAAAGCTAAACACGGTGCACGGCACATCCACTCGACGGTTGCTTGACAATCTTTCACATACAAGTCGACCAGTTTAGATCGAACGCTTTTCGCCAATTAGCTCCCTCCCCGGCAATTTCACTTCCCCACCCTTTTCTTGCAGATTTCAAGCAATACGTATATCTACAGTGATGTAGTGTGTTGCAAGCAATCACAATACAATGAGTTGGCTAATGCAGAAGGGTACAATTAAGATAAAACATAACTTTGTTAGTAATTTAGCATCAAATTTCGCTCCTCGAGTGAATCCGACTAAATTTGATGCACGGACTATGAAAATGCTGTTATTTTTAGGCCCTGGTTAAAAAAAAGGGGGGAATTAGAGTTTTAAAGTCGCCTTGAGGAAACTCTAAAGAAACTTCGCCATCTCAAGTCTCAGTGGCAGATCGAAGAGAGATAACTTATTCCTTTCATATTTTAGTGATTGGTAAACAAGTTCCACTGACTTTGGGCAATCGGTTGGGGGGAGAGGCAAATTTCAAAGAATCAAAAGAAAAACGAACGAACATACAAAAACAAAATACAAAAAACAACCCCCCCAAAAAAAAAACAACAAACAAACGACAAACAAACAAAAAAATGGAAAAACCCGGATCTTGACATTCATTTCTACCCTTTCGGCGTCGGTGCTTTGTGGTGTAAACTTTGGAATGGTATCGCCGGTGAACGAGAAGTGACTTCTGACCCTACACAAAGAGGAATGCTTGTCACAATGTCACAAGGTATGTCTTCAACCCTTTAGTTTTTCTTGTTCTTTCATATTAGGGACCAAAAAGCTTTAAAATACATTTTTTCCAAAAGAGCAATTAAAATCATTATAATAGGACTACAAAAAACGTATCAAGTTTCAAATCCTTTCACAGGTCTTATAAAAATTTCAGACCGAGGGCAAATCAAGCAAAAAAACAAACAAACAAAACCCCCCCCCACAAAAGACAAAAAACAAAATAAAACAAAAACAAAAAACCCCACGAGTTTGAACACTGACACAATGATGCTATGAGAATTCATATACTCATTTATTCAGTCTTCATGAAGTCAATGACAATGTTGAGGCGTACAAAGACTCTATAAGAATCTTCAGGCTTATGAATCTGAATCTGTAAAGCAACAAAATCATTTTAAAATGACTTTACATTAAAAAAAATTTTCGGTTGATTTGTACGATGCTTGAAAGTCTATCATCCTGTCAAGTCAAAATTTCTGAAAGTTGTTTATATCAGTGCAGGGTATAAGCCTATTTTTCTTCTAAAGCATGGAGAAAAGTATATCCATGTACTTGTGAAAATGACCGAATGACTCATTTTGCACGCTGGCAAAAAGAACACACAAAAACAAATTTTTGTTCATAAAATAATAATTGTTGCAGATGTGAAACTGACATTACGCAGTAACGTGTAATTTGGCTTGCTGAATGTCAGACATATTCATCCCCTCTCTGTTTCATTCGCAGTTCGCCCAATGACTCACACATTCTCACGTGTATAATCAGGGTTGGTGATTTTTTTAATTTTTAAAATACAAATGTAAAAAATCGATTTTTTAAATTTAAACCAAGATTTTTAAAAATTTAAATCGGATTTTTTTGATTTTTTTTGATTAAAAAAAATGTCGACACAGTTTGGGATTTTTTGTGGCTAAAAGTAAGTTCTTTTACTTTTAGTGCAAAATGCATTGTCTTTATTTTAACTAATGATTAATTTAAGCAACTGCAATTTTAGAAAGCCTTATACTGCGTCGGTGGCCTAGTGGTTAGGCTCTCGGACTCGTAACCGTAAGGTCGTGGGTTCGAATCCCGTCAGGGGCCCGACGTTGTGTCCTTGGGAAAGGCACTTTACACGAATTTTCCTCACTTCACCCAGGTGGGAATGGGTACCCGGCTATAGACAGCGAAAGATCTTGTCAGATTGTTAGTGTTTGAGCGCTTAATCGGCTGCTCGCACTGTATGCTTCCCGGGAAGCTGAGAATGTTTCGGAGTGTTCTATGGTCTGCTGGGGTAATAATATAGTGTAAAGCGCATAGAGCCTGCTGTTGAGCGGGGATATGCGCTATACAAATGCTATCTATTATTATTATTATTATATATCAGTGAATTATGGCTACAGACAAAAACTGAAGAACATGTCAGTCTAAAAGGGAAAAAAAAGGGGGGGGGGGTAATTATGCATAGATAAACTTGCATTTTATTACAGTGTGTGTGTGTGCACGCGCTTGTGTTTGTCTAAAAAGAAAAAGAAAATGCTAATTTCAATTATGAAAAAAAAGTAAATTGAATATATACAGTATTATTTTACTACTTTCAGTGACGGGGGAAAGCAGACTTTTAAGCATGATTATTTTAGTCTACTAAACCTTATATCATCTGTTTTATAAAACCAAGGAAAGGAATTCTGAATGTTTAAAGATGTAAAAACAGAATACTTTTTTAAAAAGTGATTTAAATCACTGAGTTTTATTTTT
>NW_004797433.1:1257246-1262246 GCF_000002075.1 Aplysia californica | reverse complement strand
GAATATTCTTCTGGCTTTCCCACGCAGGTTGTTGTCTCTCCTCGACCCTCTAGAGACACCAGCTTCCGTTAACCTTTCTATTGTGTGTGATATGGTGCCTTCATCTTCTCTGTGGTCGTTGAACCACGCTGTCAAGGCTACCATGACTGTCGGTGGGTCTAATTGCATGGCGCCGTCAATCTCAGCCTGGCCGGCTAGCTCATCAGCACGTTCATTGCCTTGAACTCCTGCATGACCAGGACTAAAGATCCATAAAATCCTTGTGAGTATGCTGCTTTGCATTGCCTCTCACCGGTCTGCATACATCATGTGTTTCTTCACTTTTTCGACAGATTTGACTCCACACTGTACTGATCCACCTGTGAAGATGACGACGTCGCCCTATTCACTGTTCTCTTCTATCAGCGTCACTACCTCGGCATTGGCTTCCCCCTCTGGACACTCACGACATTCTCTGCCTAAGGTTGCTACAACTCGAGTATACTACCTAAGCGTGTCAGTGACGCTCATCCGTGCGCTGCCCTTTCGGATGTCTTGCACTTCACTGCATTTAGCCAAAGTCGTCGCTGCCTCATTCATCCATTTAGTCCCTCTAAGCAGACATGTGCATACATTTCTTCCCACTTTGTCATTCAGTGGGTGTTGATCATCGGTGCTGACTCTTAAATACGCTTTCACCTGAGCAATCTACCATGGTTGGGAGGACCAGGAAATAACGCATAGCCTCGCAGGATGTGTCTCGTATGCACCCGAGAACAGTCCACATACCTTCCTTTTGAATTCTTTCAGCTGCGTGTTGACAAGATGAGGAGACCGAGGCCATAGTCTATCACAGACAGCACAAGAGTCTGGTATAGTGTGGATAAAATTCTCTATGGCATTCTGCTACACACCATGGTTTTTAGTGCAGTCAGACCATTTCTGGTTCTTGTGATGATCCTGGTTATGGGATCTTTTCCTGAGCGTGATCTATTAAAGGTGCTACCTAGATACAATGTACCTCAGTGAGTGATCACGCTTCAGGACCCTGTCGTTGATGGTGGCAGTGGGCATATCTGCTTCCACTGCGTGATTATTCCATCGCCCTGGGCCTTCCAGTTGTCCAGAAGTGATTCCAACTGTGTATATGTTGAAAAACACTGGTGAGAGTGATGATCCCTGCGGCAATCCTGGTGCTGTGCTCCTGGTGTCAGATGTTCAGTTTCCCAGCTGCACTGCAGCTCTCTTCTGCAGCGAAGCCTCACATACCCATATCACGAGCTGGGGGGGGGGGGGGCTAATCTTCAGAATGATCATTGTTCTCAAACGGGCATCGCACTCAATCCTGTTGTGGGCATCCTCGAGGTCAAGCTCTGCTATCAGAGTCTTCTCACCTTTTACAAACCCGTCATAAACATATGATGCTAGAACAACGGTATTCATCCACGTTTCCTCCCCCTTCTGTAGTTACCAAGAGTCGATATACGCGTCTCTTCCTTTTCTAGCTTCTTTGCGATCAAGTACCCCACCTCCTTTTCTGAGAGCTTGCTCACGCAATTTTTGCATTGTGAATACTCGATAAGCAACTGTTTTTCTCGGGTCCTTCTCGGGCATGGGGAATGATACTTACTGGCTCTCCAATCAGTCATCCGGTATCTCTCAGTTCCATAGATTCTTGTTGAGGATTTCTGTAAGGTCACTGATGCTGTCGTCGTCAAGGTTTTTCATGTGAGAGAACCGTACACCATTTGGACCTGAGGTGGTATTGGGAGAACGCTTGATTGTTCTCTCAACGTCACCATGACTGAGGGTGTAGTTGAAGAGTTAATAAGCGTACCGCAGGCATATTGCACAGAGGAGCCTTTTTCGTTCCTCTTCGTTGCCCTGGTCTGTCTGCTGAATAAAGCGGGCAAACAGCGTTCCACCTTTCTCCTTGTCTGACCACACTCACGCGTCGTCCTCCCTTTGAAAGTGTGGTTGACCTTTGGCCGGCTTTTTTTCATCTTTGATCTGTACAGCTGCCGGAATCTGTATAGTGCCCTGTCTTCTGTCACCTCTTCACAAAAAAAAATAATCAGAAATTGACTTCTTTAGCCTCTTTCGCTTCGACCTTGAATATCCCTGAAGTTTCCTTCTCTGCTCTTTTCAGGTCTGGGTTCTCTTGGTTGCCTTAGTACGCTTGTACCCCTTCTTTTTTGCTCTCCACAATTTGTCCAGCTCATCATTCCATCATGGCGGCTGGGTGATCTCCACTTGCTTTATCCTCCTGTCTGGCATTGCCTTCGTCCTGAGACTGCTAATAAAGTCTTTGCCCGTGACCTCATACGCGAATACCTTTGTATTCTTGGCACTTTTGGCGGGTTTCCTACGCCTGACAAGCACTGTGCACGGCAAATGGTAGCTTCCGTGATATCCAAGGACCCGCCATGTTACAATCAGTGGCAGTTTGTAGAGAGACCATGGCCAGGTCAATATCTCCATCAGTGTCACCAGCTCGTTGTGCCGATCTTGTAATGATTCCATCGTTGAGGCATCTTAGGTTGTAGAAGTTTCGGGCGTCCTTGAGAGCAACTGCTTGTGGGTTTGTGGTTGAATTGCCCCCTGCCACTCCTTCGTGCTTGAAATTGCAGACAGTACAAGAAGACGATTGGGAATGAATCTTTTGAAACCGGCGTTGGTTATTGTTTACGAGTCCTATTGTTTGTTTGACTAAATCTACCTCTTTCTCCCCTTGACTTTTTAATTAATGTCATTCCAACAGGCTTCCGTGTACCTCCATGGCATTGTAGATTTCGAAAGCGCTTTAACTTACCAACCACCACCCCTCCCCAAAATAAAAAAACAACAAAAAAACAAAACAACAACAACAAAACAACCCAACAAACCAACAACAACAAAAAACAACCCAAAATGAAAACAAAAACAAAGGAATGTTAAACATAATTTTAACTGCGTAAATATACTGTCTATATTGGTAAGGGACAATAGTATATTCCGTCATGGCGTAGTTCATGTGTGATGCATTATACGCCACTGGGTGACAATATGATTGTGTTCTCACGGTACAATTGATCGGGTGGGACAACAGTCTGGAGCTTTTTTCTCTTTTAAGGACGAAAAAAGCTCAGTTTGAAATAAAGCATGTCAAATGATATTTATAATGATTTTGTATTCTTTAAGACGTCCCAACTTGCTTCTCTTTGCTGTGGATTGGATCCAGATTTCCCTGTTTTGTCGACTTTTGCTCCTTTCCCTGTTTTGTTGTGTTAACACTTCACCCTAATCTCTGAACACAGGAAATACGTTATTCCTAATAAATGATATTGTTTTTGGTTATACTTTCCATGTTATCCCCACTTTTCCATGGCCATACTCCTCGACGTTTTCGTTTTGTTTAGTCGATTTAGCGGAATATTCCTTTTTTTTGGTGAATAGGAGGGGTGGGGGTGGGGGGTGGGGGGGAGGGGGGGTAAGTACTCTGGTCAATTTTTGATGCAGTGTGTGTATACTCACCTGGTCATTATCATTTAGGCTTTGCCACGAACACTTTTGGGTTCAAATTAATATTATTCCAACTGAGTTATGCTGCTTATCAATGACGTTTCATCTCGAAATGGACTACATAAACGGAACACAAATAGTAAGAAAAATAGTTTATTGTTTTTCATGCATTGTTATGACAATTGTACTTGTAAATTTGCACTTTGAAAGAAAGAATTTTTTTTTCACCCTTATGAAAACTGAATATTTCAGCGATGACTCATGATAACTGAAACTCTTGCCCTAAAATGCTACGAATTCATAAGGGTCATTCCGAAAAGACGAATATGGAAGATTTCCACTTAAGTCTTAGGCAAAAGTTTTGTCTAAACCGTTACAGTCTGAGTTGACCAGACCGCCTTACTGAGGCTCTTGTTTAAGTATTCCAGAGACTGAATAAGGGGGCTCTCGTGGCCTGGAGGTTAAGGTGTTAGTCTCTCATTCAAAGGTCTCGGGTTCGAATCCGGGTAGCGACGGACAATTTTCTTCTCTCAAATTTCCCCCTTTCACATCCTTTCCTGCTCTCTAACAATGTTCTGTCGTCTTCTTTCGTCTTCACTTTCTGCCCCCACCCCCTCACCTCTTTTGCCCCCTTCTCTGGGCTCCTGACTCTTTCTGCAGCCTTTATATTGCTTCCCATTGGCTCCTTCTTGCTGCTGTCTTTCAACCACACCTCTTATCTTATGGCAAGTAAGATCTACACCTAGTCTTCTCGGACAAGGGCGAAAAATCTCGGAAGTCTCGTGTGCAAGTTGCACACTTTAAAGAACCCCTGGAGGTCTAAAACCGATAAAAGTAGGCTTCAGCCACGATCCAGGAAAGGAAAAATTCAAAATTTCGTACTAACTAAAGATGTTTGGTGTGTCCCACCCGCTCATATGACCGTATGCAGCTGGGGGCGCCGTCAAACACTTAACTAAAAAAAAAGAGACAATAACCATGAAAGAATAACTCAAACATTGCAGCACTGCTACCAATATAGTGCATCACAGAGAAGAGGGCAACATATTTTTGGATTAGCACTTACAGTACCGCTGGCCCTTAAATATAGTGGGGAAAAAAACCAAGTACCGCACCAGATAAGAATGCTGAAGCCGTTGTAGAATTCTATCAAAACTATTTAAAAAACCCAACATTGACAGCTCAAGAAATACGCTTTAAAGATTCACACCGGCTCATCAACCATTCAGCTATCGTATAGAGTGACTTCCTTTGGTATTTACTTCAGTGCAGTGCGTCCATTGGTTGTGTAATTATGTTCAGTGAACCAGGTGGCGTAGGTGACTTTTAAGTCCCAAGTGATAGTGAGCGCATACTACTGCCTGGCCACTACAGTCGCCGACGGAACTGTCAGTGGATGGCAAAGCTTTCGATGTTAATTAAACACACACACATACCAACACACACACACACACACACACACACACACACACACACACACACACACACACACACACACACACACACACACACACACACAC
>NW_004797433.1:1254181-1257146 GCF_000002075.1 Aplysia californica | reverse complement strand
TCTCTCTGTCTCTGTCTCTGTCTGTCTCTCTCTTTCTTTCTCTGTCTGTGTCCCCCCCCCCTTTTTTTTTCTTTTTTATCTCTTTCTCTGTCTGTCTGTCTTTCCTTATCTCTCTTTCACTCACTCTCTCTCTCTCTCTCACTTATTCTCTATGTCCTTCTCTCACCACCTCTAGCATTCCCATCTCTCTGTCTATTTGCCTGTCTGTCTGTCTGTTTGTCTCGCATCCTCCACCCCCCCCTCTCATCCCTCAATCTCTCACGCGCTCTCGTACTCTCTTTCTCGCCCCCCCCTCTCTCTCTCTCTCCACGGCTCACTCTTTCTTTCCACCTTACCTATACCCTCACCTCCTCCCTCACTACCGACATATAACATAACAGCTCTATGGATAAACACAGGCCACAAGCACGAAGATATTATGGGAGTGAACAGACACTTTTGAATGAAAATTACAACGTTCACAGTGCCCTAGACAAGATAAAAAGGATTTACTTTAAGTAAGTCCCCCCCCCCCCTCACCCAATATATATATATATATATATACATGTATATATATATATATATATATATATATATATATATATATATATATATATATATATATATATATATATATATATATATATATATATATATATATATATATATATATATATCATAGAGTTACCCCCTTTTAAACTAGAGTCCGTACGCGGTTACGTGACATGGACACATTTGATTTTGTTGGCGGCCATTTTTAATGTGGCTAAAAAGTTTGTTTACATGTGAGTGGGCGTGTCTCTGCTCTTAGTCTTACGTGTTTTATTTGATTCTAACGTTATGTTTTGATTCCAAGCGATTCTCTTAAAGGTGCAAGCATGTGAAACCTCTTGTCCCTTTCTGGATTAACGTCTTACTGGTTCTGTCAGGCAGTTCAGTGATGTCTGTTTTCTTTTATTACATCATCTATTTTTAGTTCATAATATGTCTTACAGACACAAATAGTCACTCCGGGTTTCTTTTAAAAAAAAAAAAAAAGCCATCACATAAGGTTCTGGGCCATGTGAAGTTAAGGTTTACTAGCAGCTAGATCTTTTTCACAATGGGCAGGAAATTTCTTTATCAAACTGAAACAGTGTACTTTTTATTGTTTTGTTTTATTGAATGTTGTCCAAATCTCCTTAGTAAAGATTTTTGTTTCAGTTATCACTACACTGAGTAGAAAAACAATTGACTAGGCTACAAAACAACATTTAAGTTCACTTTTTTTATCATTAGAGAGTCCAGAGTTGTCACAGTTGTTTTACTCATGTCCAAAATGAGACTTACTTGAAACAGAAAACAGAAAGAGCTTTAGTTTAAGTGCTGTATATGGTCTACTTTAGTTCTTAAAATCAATATAAACCAAAGTTTAATACCGACATAAGAAAACACTACTTACAATTTAGTATACTTTTTTAAAAAGTGAACATATGAATGAAAAATACAGTTTCCTGTTCAAATGTCACAAGGGAAAGTTTAACTCGATTTTAAAAATACCAGTACATGTATTCATTACAGTATTTGTTTGACTGAATTTGCTTTATCAAGAGCTTCATTGCATTCCTACACCTAAAGGCTGAAAAACTCTGGAATTTTTTCCCCTAGGGACACCTCTGTAGTTAATTAAACTCACACGCCAAATTTTTATTTTATTCGAGAGGTCCTGGGGGGGGGGGGGGGGTGTTGGTTTTGGGATTCGGGAGGAGAGAGACGGTGGGGTGGTTATGGTAGGTTCCCATGACACCCACATCTTTTCATACTTCTTCTTGGCCCTATACGCTTAGATTCGGTCAATAAGAAATAAACCACCTCGTAGATAAAGTGCTGATGAAGAAACAAAGGTTTGTTGTTTTTTTCCTTCTTTTTTTTAAAAAGCCCATATATCTCTATCTATTTAATAATACATTTATTTGTAGATCTAGCTGTAGAAAGAACGCCGTATTATTGCAATTTAGTAATTTAGATATAGTACGCCACGGCGCCCATGTAAAAAAATAAAATCAACAAGAACCAAGCCTCGCCTGTCGCGTATGAGAGAGAAAACATGCCTAGCCCATTGCTTTAGCATGAACTCCTTCACACAACTTGCCACAAAAAACATGGCGGACGCCGCTGTCAAATGTGGCCATCGCGCAGCAAGGCGAGAGAGGGGCATACTGTATCTAGTACTATAGTGTACATCCATGATATATATTTAGTGCAAATGCATGCTCCGTAGGTTACGTATGCTCGCTGGACCCTAGTTTGTAGGGTGAAAGGTGAGTGGTTGGTGGGCGCTCCTGTGTAGTTTGCTCGTTCTTTCCTCAATCAAACAATCTTGGGTGTTTTTAGTTGTAGAAAAGTCCTGAAAAAGAGATGGGTTTAACTGTTGATAGAGCTGAATTGGTCTAAGAAAACCCACAAAATAACACATAACACCGTTATTCTTTAAAAAAAAAAAGTGACATTGACTACCAGTTAAAGCTAGAGTCAATTACGACATCGCTCTTATTATATGTCACAAATCACAAGTGCATAAACAACAAACCACCACAATATGGTAAAGACCTTATTGAGTCATACGTACCACCAAGACATAATTTGAGAACTGAATGAGAACTTCATGAGAGTATTGAGAGTGTCCACAGTAAAGTCAAAGTCAAACAAGTTTGGTGGAAGAGCTCTTTTTTCACATGCACCAAACACTTTGAATCCCCCCCCCCCCCCCAAGAAATGCGTATCATAACACCAGAAAGGGAGAGAGAGATACAGAGAGAGAAAGAGAGAGACACACACATACACACACACACAAAGAGAGAGAGAGAGAGAGAGAAAGAGAAAGATAGAGAGATAAAGCCAGAGAGAGAGAGAGAGAGAGAGAGAGAGAGAGAGAGAGAGAGAGAGAGAGAGAGAGAGAGAGAGAGAGAGAGAGAGGGAGAGGGTGGGTGAGGGAGAGAGAGAGAGG
>NW_004797433.1:1248291-1252995 GCF_000002075.1 Aplysia californica | reverse complement strand
ATTATGATTATGATGATGATGATGATGATGATGATGATGATGATGATGATGATGATGATGATGATGATGATGATGATGATGATTGTTATAACTAAATGGAAGGAATCAATATTTGAGGATGGAGCAAGATGCTGACGTAGTTATGCAAACTGATAGGCCTACTAGCACCTCTGGACAGATTAACCTAATTTAAAAGTACAATTAAACAACTCAGCAACAGGTAACACGAAATAACAGACAACATCTTCGCTTGTAATTTGTGAGCAATTGAATTATCCAAGGAGAAATATTATAAAAAATGGGCACAGACCTTAGATACTCTGACACCCATTTCATGCTATTTTCGGATACTAACCCCCCCCCCCCCAAACAAAACAAAACAAACAAATAAAAAAAATGTCGTTAAGTGCCGATGATGACATTTTTAATATAATGCGATTGGATCGATACCATTTTTAGTGAGTGATGTGTCTTCTGTGTGTTTACAAATAATATGATAAGGTAAGATTGTTACTAGAGAAGTTGGGAAGGAGAAACGAAGCAAAACGTTTTCAGCAGTGCCGGTGGAGATATTATCAAACTTAATAAGCTTGTAAAATTCAGAGAACATTGTTGTTTTTTGTTGTCTTTTTTGTTGCTTGTCAAAAAACAAAAACAGAGTGAATTATTTTGCTCTTGTAGTGCACCATGTTTTACTCACCAGCAAAGCAAGCAGTGACAAAACTTGCGCAGTTACCCACAATCATAGAACGCAGGATGTATTTAAAAATGACTCCCTTCCGGCTTGGCATGAACGTCACATAGCAACCGATTAGAATACCCACGCAGATGAAATTTGCAAAACCGCACAGGGCGTAGGTTGTGATCACCTCAGATCGCTCCTGAATAAGACAGAGTACATTGATCCAAGATTAAAATCAAATTCCAAAGCCTATGCCCTCTCCCCCAAAAATGTTGATAGAAATAATAATGAAATAAACAAACCCCCAACGAAATATATTGCTATTGACATAAACATCAAGTTTTAAATGGTGCTGTATCGAATTATGAAGAAACAGTCAGATGGTTAAAATTTAAATTGTTTTGTCTTGTTGTTTTTTCTCCTCCCCCTTTCCGTCTTTTGCTCTCTTTAATATTTAGTACGTGTGGAACGCTTTTGAGATAAAGATCGAAAGCTCATTTTTAACAATTCTACAGTAAAGTACATTAACCCTTTGCCATTCTATAATGGACGTCTTATCAGCACATGTTACATTACCATATGCACACGAATCGTCAGCATCTTTTTGTCAAATGACAAAATATGATATGTAAGAAATGAGAAAGGATCACGATTTCGATGTAACTTCACCGTCGCACGCAAAAGACCTGAGTTCAATTACCGTGTGCTGCTAGGACGTTGGATCCTTTCAGCCCGAGTTGGCCCTCACAAGCAAAGTCGAAGCTTGTCTCGTAAATGATTTAAATTGTGTTGATAGAGGGGTAAAACACATACATAAAAACGAGAATAGCAAACATTATAGTTTCATAAAGTAGTCCGTGCAATTCCGTTGAGTCATACTGATAAACTGGTACCCGGTACTTACTTGTTCGAGCTCCTTCTTTCCTCGCAGTTTGAAGGTAGGATGAAGACCAGTTTTATAATAATTATAATATGATATGAGTGTCTAGCATAAGAAGATTGCACAAAGCTAGACTCTACGAGTTTATGCCCCAAACTAAGATATCCTAGTTTTGCCCAATTTGATAGAAGAACAAGATACGACTACATAGTAGTAGTGATAATTTAGTCCACGTCCCAGCTATATCTTCATTATTTTGGTTCCGACAGAATCGGGTACTCACAGACACAAAGCCGCCAGATAATGTCACATTCCAGGCCGGGAGGACAATGTCGCTGTGACCGTATACCCCACCGGTGCCCTCCACGTCACGCCAGTCCGTGAAGTTCTCACTGACGTAACTGTCGAAAGTCATTCGATTCTTCCGGTACTGACCAAGGCTTGCGAATGCTAGGACCTCATTCAGGAACATCTTGACACCTATGAGTTCCGCCACTTTTTTGCCGTCCGCTGGGTCGACTCCCAGAGACAAAGCCAGAGGGTACAACAGGTAGGAGCAGATCATCTGAAATGTAATTGCTACATGACAACGACTGGCAGTATCGGCGTCGATGAAATAACGATTGGCACAATAGCCATTAAAAGAACGGTTCAATACTTGAATGTCTTCAATGCTAGCAGTAGCACACCCAGTTTTGCCAAGAAAGAAACTAGTTGAAACATCCGTACACATCACTAAGGTACCCCCCCAAAAAAAAAAAAAAAAAAAAAAAAAAAATGTTTCTCTTTGCCTTCCCCGTTGGCAATAGTTAGGCCCCTAAAGCTTTTCAGTACAACGGCAGCTTTAGAAACGAATTGGTTCTCTTCACAAGTCAAGTGTTGGACCCAGGTGGTTTTCATACAAGCTCTAGCTTTAATTTTTAAAAATACATTGACTAAGGTTTGTAGATATAGAAGAATGAACTTCCCGTACATAATAAAACAAATAAGGGAATCTAGCTCTGAAGATTTTACGGTTACTGCTTCAAATCGATGCCAATGATTTTTCGAAAGGAAAAGTCGTTGTCTCAATGATATGACAATAAGATGGCCGCTGTACCTTAAATGTCAGGGAATCTACTGCGGATGCCCACACAGAACAGGAGTTCTTGAGATAATTGGTTGTTTAATAAAGTACAGTTGTTCTTCTTTGAGAAAGCGAAATCTGAATGAAAATCTAACTTTAACTCATAACGCTTATCACCCCGATATATTCATTTAATGTGATACTCCGATTGCGCGAGGGAATCTAAACAGTTTGCTATCAGGCCACAGGAGACGGAGCTTCCCAGCTGCTGGGGTGCCATTCATAAGTCACAACCTCTGTGGTGTAAGGGTGGGATCTTTTCTCCGAATGGTTTTTACCATGTCTTCCATTCAACTTTTTGAACGGACCTGAACATCGAGAGTCTGGTCTAAAAAAACGAAAACATCAAAACCCAACTTTGTTCTTGAAGAACACCCATAAACGCCTGTGCTCAAATGTAAGCGTTTGGTGGTTACTTTGGTGTCTCTTCTTTGTCTTATTTCTTCTTTTTTTCAAAACCCAAATTCACTTCTTTTATCACTAATCGCATTCGTGTCAAGAGGTCGTTCATATCTGGAATAAAAACAAGAAGCAAAGGCTTTTGCAAGTCTTTGTCGTTCTTTCTGAGAAATACCGGCAACGGAAAATGAACCCTAACCAATGTCACTTTCAGCGCTACCACTTCGCTTGTAGAGATTGCTGAAACAAAGAAAAAAAAAGGTTCTTTCGGATGAGTTAAATCTAAAACTTAGTACAAGTTTAGAAGGATCTCAGTGCTGCTCACCATGTGGTAGCACATATTGTTGTGGCTTCGTGCCCCGTTCAAGGAATACGTGTTTACGAAGACCTCGCATTCGCAAATCGCATCATTTTTCATGCAGCCGGTTTTCAAATAAACAGACCCTTTCGTGGGTATTAATTGGGGAATTTTTAACTTCCGTCCACTTTTTAGGTACCAAAACCTTATTTTGTAAACAAACGCCAATACTTACAGAGAAAGCCTAAATTTTCTGCTAATTGTTCGTTCGTTTTATAGTTTGAACAAAAAGCAGCGCATCCACACACTAAAGATTATTTAGTGCAGAAAAAGCAATACAGCCAGACATAAACACTAGAGAAAAGGAAATGAAGTGGAACGTACCGGTGTAACCCTCCATCCTTCAACCATTTTCTGTGAAGTAAAAGTTTTAGGGGTTTTTTTGGGGGTTTTTTTCTTCGGTTGCACAGGACAACACATTGTCGCCATAACATTGATACATTGATACGAAAATCAAGGAATAAACTACGGTAAATCGGGGTGACTAAGGAATTACATCTGTGAAAATGTTATGATGATTTGGAGAATATTTTTTTCAATATCAAAAGTGATTTTGAGTATTTTTTCAATGCCTTACCCAAAAGAGTATGCTAATCAATTTGGGGCGTATTCACATTGTCCCAGTTATCCGGGGTGACTAAGGCATCCCAGTTTACGGTACTAGTACTAGTGGCGTGTAACCTGTAAAGAGAGCCCTGCAACATCGACCAGGCTGCCCAGCCAACCGAGGCCACTGTTGATCATTTTGACCACGCTGACCACTGCTGTGACGTTGGCGATGATGGAGGCTACCAATGTGAGGGCGTTACTGGCACCACTGGAGGCTGCGTCCATCAGGCTGCGGAATCTAGTTTGTTTGAGGGAAGAATTGGATGGAATTGGGTTTCCAGTTTCCGTAGTCAACATGTACACATTACGCTGTTTACTTACAAACATACACACACACAAACACAAACACACACATACTCTCTCACACACACAAACACACACAAACACACACACACAAACACACACATACTCTCTCACACAAACAAACACACACACAAACACACACACACACACATGCGAGTGCGTGCGCACGAGATAGATAGATAGATAGATAGATAGATAGATAGATAGATAGATAGATAGATAGATAGATAGAGAGAGAGAGATAGAGTGTATACGCAGAAATAGACACATATATACAAACATGTTTATCTATCTATCTATCTATCTATCTATCTATCTATCTATCTATCTATCTATCTATCTATCTA
>NW_004797433.1:1246573-1248191 GCF_000002075.1 Aplysia californica | reverse complement strand
ATTAGTATAAAATAATAAAAGACATGTTATAGTTAAAGAATATGACATTAATAAAAACTACAAATTTGACCCTTGTATTGATTTTTGGCCAATATCTTCATTTGTGGTTAGCGAGAAGTAACTCATTTTGTCAGCACACCGCACTTATGATACTACTGGTCTCCACGCACCTTCTTCAAGCACACAGCTTATCCAGGGCGTTGAGGGTGGTCAGTTCATCCATCTAAACATAAGTCGTGACTGGCATTAAAAAACTCCTTTTTTACTATAAGCAATACACGTATTACTTTTGCCTTTTAAGAAACAATTCACTGGCAAAGGTTCTTACATAGATGGCCGAGAAGCTGTTTACTTGTTCAAAGCCCATTTTTGCAAGAAAGAGAGAGAGAGAGAGAGAGAGAGAGAGAGAGAGAGAGAGAGAGAGAGAGAGAGAGAGAGAGAGAGTGGAGAGGAAAAAGATGGGGTGGTGTGTGTGTGTGCATGTGTATTTGTGTGTGTGTGTGTGTGTATTTGTCTGTCTGTGAGTGTGATAGAGAGATGTTGTCCAAGTAACACATAACAACATTGTCATGTTTGTCGTCTCCTCAGACTACCTGCTGGCACTGGGAATGTTATAGCGTTGTCGTGAGGCAGCCCTGGCTCTGGTCTCTGGCACCGCCAGCTTGGACAGAGAGAGTGCTGCAGGGGCAGACATCACCGAGGCTGCCAGAAGGTGCTCAGCCTTGATCTGGATGTGGGAATACATTTATTACAGGCAGAGAAAACATGGGTTTCTAGAAGTCGCTTGAAGCGGAGTCTCAATTGGATGGGCGTTAATGGGAATCTGAGAATAAGCAACAATGACAACAACAACAAAACAACAACAACAACAACAACAACAACAACAACAACAACAACAACAACAACAACACACATACACACACGCACATACGAACACAAACACATGTGAATCTATTTGAATCTTGCCACACGAGACCCGGGAAATTGCGTGACAAGGGAAATTGCGTTACAAGCATGCTGGTACTGATACCGTCATGAGTTGTTAAGTAAAGATGTCACAAGACTGGATCTATGCAAGTGACATTATTAGGATAAAGAGACAGAAAACAATTGTCCTTTCATCTATCCGGCATCTAACGGATGGATGACAGACATGCCCCGTTGAATAGAGATATCACAAGACTTAAAAGAAGAACAGCTAAGCTTGAAACACGTATTAAAAGCAAACTTGAAGCCACTTGGTTTCAAAACGCAAATAAAACCGCAAGTGTAAACGTACCCCTTGTGAAATGTATAGACCGAGGATGCTTCCAGTGACGGTGGACATCCCATTGGCCATGAGACAGTGCAGTTCTGATGACGTCAGTTGTTCCAGGAATGGGCGAATCAGCATCAAAGAATCAATCTGAGGAGATTATAAGTAGGCCTATGTATTCTGCGGCATTATTATGTTCACTTTCAATAATAAACAAAAAGGGGAAGTCCATTAAAATGTATCCCAAATGGGTTTTAAACACGAAGTGCCAGAAAGTTCATTTGTTACGCAAGCAAGTGCAACTTGTGAAAGTACCTGTCGAGAGGACAGGAGATTTGGGTTTTTTTTAATGTGTGTGTCTGG
>NW_004797433.1:1175175-1245955 GCF_000002075.1 Aplysia californica | reverse complement strand
GTCTGTCTGTCTGTCTGTCTGTCTGTCTGTCTGTCTGTCTGTCTGTCTGTCTGTCCCCCCCCTCTCTCTCTATTTCCATTTTGTCCTCGACCTCTTTCTCGTGAAATGCAAAACTAAGTCAATGAGCAACTGCCATAATCCTTATTTTAAAAAAGTATCTAAATTCATTTTGGAACAAGGAAAACAGCTGTAGAAAAATTTTCTTTACCGATTCCGAGAACAACGGTTAATTTGAACAGGGAGACACTGGAAGGTGTACCACAACTGGTTTGATATGTCTTGTCATTGAAGCTGCACCATTCGAACTCTAAATTTGCTTCCCGTTAATTCGTCGAAATAACCTCAAGTCAGCGCCCGTGAAACTGGCTCCTTTTGTGGTGCGTGCCATTTTAATCTCCGTGTTTTCCTGACGAATACACGCAATTATAATGTTTCACTCATTTACGGGTCTGAGCAATGAAGAACAGCTTCACGTGTTTTTGTAACCAAAATAAATTCCACAAACGTTGGCGCCACTCTCAGAAACCTCTCTTCCGCTAGGAAGCAAACTCCCAGTTCATCACTACGCTTTTTCATACTCACAGAAAAGACAAACCCATTAAAAGGAAAGTCATCGCCTAAAAGAAAACTTTGGCCAGCCTTGTAGTAATTTATGACAGTGGTCATCAGGTCTCCACACCACTGGAGGCCAGAGTACACCACTGGCACTCTCAGAATGACCAGGGCGAAGGCGTATTGTATGAACAGGCCTGAAACGACAGGACGCCATGCCACCTGACGGAGAAAAAAATACGTGTATTCAGGATATCATGAAACATTGTGGTGTAGGTGATGGGAGTGTAATCCAGTTTTATACCTCCTTCACTGGAATATAGGTCATCTAAAAGGCGAGATATTCAACAAATTAGGCCAACTTCAATTCAATCAGATATATATGGTAATATGCCTCGGAGGCGAAATATAATGCGGATATGAAAGTGCCGTAAGTCAGATTTTTAGTTTTACTGCACTTGGAACACATTAGGTCATATACGTGTCCAGGATTAGAGTAACAAGAGAACTGCAAAACATTTTTATTGAAGAAATATGGCAGCAATGGACGACAGTAAATAGTGATAGAAGAAACAAAGCACACCAGAGCGCCCACCAACTGCCCGCTCAACGACAACACAATCTTCATGAGGTAGGCAACTGTGAATGCTCGTTTGGGTAATGAATAATGAGTATAAATAATTAACATTATCTTAAGTTATCCCAATACACGGGACCCATGCTGATATGAGAAACAAGGCAGGCCACGTTAGGGAATATACTTAACCAATTGAGTCAAAGCAAAATAAGCCGGAAAGATTAGTTGGCGCTTTGTGAAGACAGAGAATGAGAATGTGGTGGAAAGAAAAGTACGGCAGTGTTGGTGTGGCTTAAAAACATTTCATTGACTCAAGATTTCGCACAAAACCCGCTCTGGGTGTGAGTTAGTAACTCAGGACTTGTTTCTTTGATTTTTTCATGAGGTGAAACAAAATTGGTCAATAAATCAACAAATATTACCGAAACAAAGTTAACATAAGCCGTTGCATCAACTTGTATTATAACAAAATATAATTATAGTGTTTAGTGCGCTTTTTTCTATGGAAATGCAACAAAACAGTATATCATAAAGACTAAGAAGTGCCGCAAAAAGGAATGCACTTGCAGCTGTATACCAATCTAAGTGATTGCTAGGCAACATAAAATGCCACTGTCATAACACCTTTTGACGTGTACCCTTGGAAGGTACATATTGATTTAAAAGCAAGCAAACGAGATAGCATACCCTTGCACAAACAAAACTTTCTGGTCATGTGATTGCATACCCATCCACTGATTTAAAAAAAAACAACCAATAGTAAAAAAAAGTACACCAACAAGACACCCGCACTTCGGACAGAAGTTCCATATTACGCACAATGAGATACATGATTTTGTACATTCAAATACACATTCACGCTCACGTACGGTAATATTTAAAATGCAAACATTCTGAAGCACTGGGATATACGCAATCACGCACACCACAGACCACCATCTGTTTATCACGGGCATAAATAAAATGACCCTGCATAATAAAGGTCTTAATATGGAACGATTAAGTTGCCATGTGTGTACAACTAGATGGACGGAAACGCGCTTTCGTTATTCTATTCCGATTCTAACCGACACAGATTACGTCAGTTAAAAGCCGTCCTTAATTTCTATCTTCCCTTTCCCCCCTCTTAAGGGAAGACATGCATGCTTTTAAAAAAAATCCGTTATGCACAGATTTTGCAATCATTTAAGGGCATTTTATATGACTTTGGGGGCCATGTACGTTATTCAGGTAGTCAGGTGTGCTTTAGTTCTGCGCTCCGGGCAAATGTTTACACTTTAAGGTATCACGACCCACTATAAAGCGTTCTGGCGTAATTTTCTTATCTTGGAAGCAACAGAGTTAATAATTTCACAAAGTAAACTCAGTATAGGTAGTTGCATCTCGTTAGAGGATTTTTAAAGCATCGTTTATAATAAGCGAGATGTCCCGGATTTTAACATATAACTTGCTAAAACACCGAAATTATCCTTAAAATCACCCCCTCTGAGCCATATAGAACGTTGTAGTTTGAAAAATATTCCGTAAATTTAAAAAAAATCCTGTAACAGATTGCAACTTCGCCAATTTCCCACACTGAGGCCAATTTTCAAGGGAATCCTATAAACAGCCTCCGAAATCTCGCTGCATTAAAACCCCATACCCTAAAAATATCGCGTTTTAGAGGAAACGCAACCCCCCCCCTCCCCCCCCCCCCCAAAAAAAAAAAAAAAGCAACAACAACAAAACAAACCGCAAAAACAAAAAATGCTTTCGCATTGTTTTTCCTTTTTTTGAAACCACAGACAGATCTATACAAAGTTCGTCTTTTTTTAGTATCTACCACAGCACTATACCGATCACCCAGTTTGGAATAGACCTATGTAAAAAGAAATAAGAATGCAGTTTGGAATGATGAGATAGTACCATTTATTTCAAGAGAATAACACACGGGAAGGGGAAAAAGTCACCCCACAGCTTGAAACAGCGATAAGAGAAATACTTCTAAACACTGAAGTACATTTATTGTCAACAGGTGGAATTTTCAAGATGAAATTTGTGTGGGTTGTGATGTGTATTTTTTTCTTTCTAAAGTATAATTATTTCACCTTGAACTTCCGTCCAAAAGTAACCGGCTTCGATTCTAGACAGTGGAAGCACTGGAACCAAACAGGAAGCCCCACTTCTGTTAGCTGAAGTAGATGAGTGGTAACATACACGATAGTGCTGACAGTTTAAATTTAAAATCCGATCCAGGTCCAATCACTTATGCATAATTGTATTGATTAGCAAAGCATTTTGCATTGCAAGCTGAAGACGCGAGTTCGATTCTGTATCAGAACGATGATTTCATTGAGTATCTCCGCACTTGCTTAAACTTTTGGGACGAAAGAGCGTCATAAAGTCTCGACAGCGTTGATAAAAGTAGGATGTCTTGCAGGAGTGGGACTGTCAGACAAATATGGTCAATCTTATTTTTTGGCAATAGCTAGCTAGCTTTTTTGTAAACTGTTTGTTTGTATGTTGCATTTTGGACGTTTACTCATTGTTGAGCATGTTTGTTTGATAAAGAAAGCTTTCTCCCCCCCCCACAAACACACACTGCACATGCACACAATATGACACATCATGAATTGTGTCACAATCTAGGCTTTCTCAGAATCTGAGAATCTTTCTGAGAAAGCCTAGGTCACAATCAACTTAGTCTACCGTAGGTCATGTAAGTCCAGTTTACCATAAATGTTATCTGTTGCCTTGCTTCATTTACTTTTACCTGCCCTCTTGTTGATTTGTTTTAGTTGGGATTTTCTTAATGATTAGATCACTGTTATAGCTGAACATGTCTGTCCGAATGCTTGCTATAAATAACTATTTACTATAGATTATAAAAGGTCGGATTTATGGATTCCCTGCTATGGCCGGAATCCCATTATAACTTTTGACTGTTATAAATGGAGGCCACTTTACCTAGTCTTTATTAAATACGGCCTTGTCACAGTACAATTTAAATATATTGAGCTGAAACGAGTATATACATGTGTACATATATATATATATACATATTATAATACATATATATATATATATATATATATATATACTTAAAATTTTTAACTTCACGCGTATTAAGAGCGTGTAGCTCAAAAGTGCACATCCAATTTCTTTGAAATTTTCGCATGTGCCACGCAAGCTCATTGTCGTTCGTACTGTACTCACTAGGGCGCACTGGTCTATCGTTTTGTCTTACGATGTCATTCACTGGGTATTGATATTATTTTGTCAAATAATGTGAAAATGTGTGGGTAGCTTGAAAGCAAAAACTACCGACACAAAGTTGGACCAAATGAAAAGTGGCTTCTCATTATCGATTCACCATGGGTTATTTTTTTTTTATAGTAGAGGATTTTACGGCGCTCGCAACTGCATAAGGTCATATGAGCGCCAAGGTGTGGGTGTCAACAGAGAAATCCTTACAGGGAATCAGACTTACTCTGCTCACCTCTCTAGCTTCAACAGCACAAGGTCTGCTTCGACCATCTAGGCACCCCGGAAATAGTTGTGATACAAAAGAAGTAGAGGAAAATGACAATAGTAAGGATTCGGAAAGAAAAAGCAACAGTTCCCTGTTGCAGCTCAGGCACAGTTATGAGCGTAACAGGATGAATCAGCCCATTTACAATTCTACTGTGCTTGAACGAGAAATGTCCCCCCTTTGGGAATGGTATAAAGACACTACAGTCAGTGGCACTGCCCCGGGGTGTTTCACCATGTTTCGTCTGATTGAATCAGAAAGAAATCACATAATTGAAATGTTTCAGGTGGTCACTCCGCTTTCGTTAGTCGCGAGAAGGTTCACCGTGAACAAACACACTGTGTATGCCACATGGGACCATATTATGGCAACGATAGGCTCCCAAAAGCACAGACCCGAGCGAGTAGGACGCAGAAAGACAAAACGGAGGGTGGACTCATTCATCCTAACGCAACGCTTGAGAAATCAATTTCACCCGGCAAACAAAGGTCCAGAATGAGTCGAAAAGACTTAGAATGGCAGTCGGATCTTCGTCATGACTGTTCTTCTTCGTTTAAAAGATAGGAACCTTCGTGCTAGGGACCTAGTTTATCGCATAAAACTGCAGCCCAATCACAACAAGCACAGCCTTCACTAGGCACAATGTCATGTGTGATGGCTAAGGCTAAATCAGTCAAGTTCTCAAGCCCACTGTACTTTTCTTTGAAAATCAAGCCCAAGGACAAGTATTCATTCATGCATGATAATGCATCTGCATATAAGGATACTGTGACAAATCAATTTCTCAAAACTAACAACATTCCTCTCCTGCACCCATGACCAGCGCATCCACCAAATTTCAATCCAATTGAGCACTTGCGGGACATTTTAGATCGCGCCATTAATTGTGCCAGACCACACCAGCCCCGCACCCTTGCTCAGTTAGAACAAGTCTTTAGTTCAAGAGTGGATATTATTCCTCAATAGACAATACGTCGATTCACCCCATCCATGCGTCGACGATGTGAAGATATGACAACGCCAAAAGTCATCACAAGTCACTGAAAGCTGTCACTTTTCATTTAGACCCCTGACAACTATAAGTTCAAAGTTCAAGATTTAGAACATTATTAACTTTGCCTTGCTGTAAAATTAATGCACTGTCTTACCTGAAAGTTTCAGAGAGATTCGATAAAAGTATTAATCAAGATATCGCCTTTAGTATGAGGTGTGAAATTATAAATGTTAAGGAGTATATATATAATATATTATATATCCGCCAATCTCTTTAAAAAACACCCCCAACAAAAAACAAAAACAGAACAAGGCTCACTTTGTGGGGATGTGTGGATGTCAGATAAAAGGCGAAAGTGATCCAAGCCAGACCTGACAGCGACCACAAGTTAGAAGGTCGAGAGAGAATCACTTCCGTGCTCAGAGTGACTAGGAAAAAAACGCCGCAGCTAACAGCCAGTGTCCTAGGAAGAAATACAACACACTTTTAAAAAGATTCAAAGGAAAGAATCGTAAAGACACCAGGGTCATTTTATCATTTGACGTATTATACTTTTTAAAGTATGTATACATTGTTTTACATTTATTAATCATTTGTGTAAAGCATTGGGTGAGAGTCTATGCCAGGAGCAACGAATGATAACACCATTTTTCCATCTGTAATCAGAAAGTTAATTCAAGACACCGTAGTATGTTGTACCACACATCCTTAAAGACATTACGAGAACACAATTGAAATAAACTTAGGTTTTGGCTTACCTTGAGGCTATAGTTTTCGCTTTATGATGACCTTGCGCCCACTTACAAAGTCTGGCCACGAGTTTTGTAGACGATATACTGCTGCACAGGAGGTACAGGCCAATCACACTAGTGATGAAATACAGACCTACAATCCGAGAATCGTTCCTGTGAAGGTATATGGCATAAGAAAAATATGCCACATACAGAAGGGCACATAATATGACCACCAACTTTTTTATACATCGGCTGCGAACATAGTAGGTGTTTCGTACACGAATTCTATACGAGAGAAGACAATTTCCATTTCCTTCAGCATCTGAAGACTCCGATTCACTATCATTGTCCGTACAAATTTCCTTTTTCGCAGAGTCCTCAGTAATTATCAAACTAGTTTCAATATTGCTGGGGATGATGGTAGTCTTACTTTCCAGGAAAGAGCTCTGTTCCGTCGTGCGAATATCTTTTAGGTCGCTCACTTCTTGCGACATGTTGGCCATTATATAACCCCCCTTCACGTCGAATGTCAGTGTCTTTCTGTTCAACTCTTCATCTCAACAACCACCGGAACGTGTGTGACCCCGCGTCCACTTGGCAGTGGTACAGCTGTGACATCGGCGCCACCGGGCACGGGCACACAATCACTGCCCTTACCTGGGTGTGTCGGATGGTTCTAAATTGTTACATCCATGTGGAATTTTGAAAACTGTTGCGCCCCTTGCCTCTATTGCTACTTAACACGGCTCTTTATACGTTTTTTAAACAGCTTGAATAAATATAAATGTCATAGGGTTTGGCATTATGTTTTAAGCAACGGACACGGCTCTAGCTTGTTATGAATTATTCATTAAGTAGCCACTAGATAACATTTCACCACTGTATTTCACAGAAGCTCTTAATTATGTACTCTGATAATCTCAGTAGGTATATCCGGCACATTCATACTTTTAGCTCACATAATTACCACCTCTTTCAAGATCCGTTATTGTTGAAAAACATGCACTGGGGTCTGCTTCAGCATGTCTACTGTAGTGTTGAAGACTCTCAGCCCCCAAAAGGCATATTTATATATACAAGGAAGAGGAGAAATTACAATGTTACTACTTTGACCCCGTTTTAGCTCGTGTTACTAATGAGATACAGAGATGTTCTCTATGGTGTTCCAAGGCACTCGGAACGAATTTGGACTGAGCTTTGGTCTTGTAACTGAAACAGAAGTAAATGATTACCAATGTTGTCTTAAGTTGATCAGCAGTAGGTCAAATAGCCATTAATTTTGGAATAGCATGAAGTACCACACGCCACTGATGCAAAGTATATACTCCATTGACGTAAAGTATACACCCCGCTGATGTAAAGTATACATTCCACTGATGTAAAGCATACCCTCCACTGATGTATAGTATACACTCCACTGATGTAAAGTATACACTCCACTGATGTAAAGTGTAAAGTATACACTCCACTGATGTAAAGTATACACTCCAGTGATGTAAAGTATACCCTCCACTGATATAAAGTTTACCCTTTGTTGGCGTTGAGTATGCACCCACTGATGTAAAGTATACACTTCACCGATGTAATGTATACCCTTTGTTGACTCAAGGTGTACATTCCGCTGACATAAAGTATACATTCAACTGATATAAAGTATACACTTCAGTGACGAAAAGTATACATTTTGTTAACATAAAATAAACTTTCTGCTGAAGTAAAGCTGTGCTCTCATGCCCATACACCACGTAGATCTAAATTCAGAAAATTTCTCACGTTTTGGACACTTTTGGATCCAGCTATCGTCATGTCACATCTAAATGGGCCAACAATTGCAAGGTGACATTGATACCTTTCACATTTAAGTTTTGATTGAGCAATTTATAATAATGCATAATTAAATGTACACGCCATGTTGTTGTTTTTTCGTTTAATATTTTTCCTTTTCTTTTTTTTTGCGTTTTTGTTTTAACATATCATACCCCCCACCCCCTTGCCATCTTTTCTGTCCCTTTGATCCTTTTCTATGGCAACATTCTTCTTTGTTGTATGTCCGTTTTGTTTTGCGCATATTGCATTCACTCTTCCAACCATCCATTCACTTACTCGTCCTTTCTTTCATTCTCTGATAAAAGTGTAAGAAACATTTTGTTCACCAAGTAGAATTAGAAACCGGCGCTATGATGCAGATGTTCAGTGCCAGGGGAACACCTAATTGTGGTGTGTAGTGTGGTTAGGCCTAGGTAGCAAAATTGTCAGCCTACTGCTGCTTTCATCACAGAGGAGGGAAAACTTGTTTTATGAGGTGCTATGGCAAGTACACTTTGTTTAATTTTCGTTCAGGCCGTTAAGGTAAGGCTCGCCTGTGTACAAGGTCACCAAATTGCTATTTTGAAGAATGCATAAAGAAACGCGTACAGAATCTTATTGTTGTTGTTGTTGTTGTTGTTGGTGTTGTTGTTGTTGTTGTTGTCGTTGTTCTCTTCTTCTTCTTCTTCTTCTTCTTCTTCTTTTATCAATATCATAATCCGCCCAAAATGTCCCAGGGGGATCAATAAAGTATATATCTTATCTTATCTTATTGGTGTCCGTGGTGTAATGGTAAGGCTCTTCTCTCTGCTCACAGAAGGCTTTGGTTCGATTCCCTCGAAAGCTTGAATCGAGTAAAGTATCTCCGTCTGTCTGCTGAAAAAATCCCAATAACCCCTTGTTGACCCTGGCCTGCAGGATCAAGGCAGCTCGCCTTCTAAATGATTTTACAGTGCGGTCAAACATTCGCAGCGCTACTTATCCTCAAATAACATCTTTTTAACGGGTGAAACAGTCAGTGTTCCCCATACTCTGCACATAGCTTTGTATCAATTTGTCTTAACTTAATTATATTATTCCACAATTGTGATTAGATTTAAAAAAAAAAAGCTTTCCATCGTAGATTAATATGAAATACTACAACCTCCATCACGCGCAAAATGGAACTGTTCACAGGACTTCCCGCTTCTCACACACATTTTGCAAAGGCATATGACCTACGTCACTGCTAGGTCTAACCATTGACACTCTTAGTGGCAGAACTTGTTACAGAAAATGTATTTTTAGTGAACACTTTTTTGCACTTGTTACAGAAAATATTTATTTTTAGGCTAGGCGTGCACAGGGCAACTTTAACTGCGCAACTGTTTTCTCGCTCACGTGTAAACAATGAAATAGGTAAGCACCGCGCGCAAAGGCAACTCGGGTTTTTGGAGACTGAAAAGTTTGAGTTTTCTCACAACTTTCCGCAACGCAACTGTTGCTCAAATCTCCGGTGTTACATACCAAACTGACATCTAGCGCGCACAGGCAACCAAACTGTCTCCGGACTCGACTAGGCCCTGCCACTCCCCACATTGTCTCACTCAAGCTAGGGTCGAGGTCAAAGGGTGAACCCAAAACAGCTTTTTCCTTTTCTTCTTTCTAAGTGTAATAACAAGAGTTAGAGCACAGACAACAATGTGTCGTGTAAGTCCATGGCGTCAAATGAGGAAGTCCGTAATGAATGATGATACCCTACTGTTGCCTGGCTGTTGCTTAGCTCTGTGCGCGCGGTGTATAAAATAAATTGCCCTGAGACAGCAACTGTTGCGCAACTAAGATTGCCCTGTGCGCACCTAGCCTCGGTGAGCACTTTTTTGCACTAACGGCAGGTTTTCTAAACGTGTGTTCATAGTGTCGAGATTAGAACAAAGGAGTGAAAGGACTGACTTGCTTTTAAAGCCGATATTGTCTCAGCTCATGGGATGCAAACCTTTAAAAATCTGTAGAAACCACCCATTGGGATTTTGAAATTAGTGTTTATAAAGGAATTTTCTAGAATAAAGCTAACAGGTGTTAACAGCAATTTTGTTCTGTTAAGACATATTACTGATATAAGTCATTGTGCAAAAGCCAGAGAGTCTATGTTGAGGAAATGTTTGATATTAAGTTGCCCAATGAATTTTTACCCACTAGAGAGAGAGAGAGAGAGAGAGAGAGAGAGAGAGAGGGGGGCGGATGCGAAGGTTTTTTCTTTTCTATTTCTTTTCTTTTATTCTATACACATTTCCTTCTTTTTTTTGGGGGGGGGGGTTGATCGTCGTTTCTCTTATTTCAACAAATCACTTCCAGTCGGGAGATCTTTAAGCTCATTTAGTATCACGCTGGACTACGGAGCAGATGGCCCCGGTTCGAATACTAAACTTTGAGTTCTTGAACTTGGGTCCTTTTCTGTAGTTTTCAAGGCTCTCAACCTGTATTGTTCAATGCTATCGGAGACTGGTTAATTTTGAAGGTCTCGCCTCTTAAATAACTTAATAGTGTTGATATTGGCGTTAACCCACTCTAACTTTACTTCAAGTCGTCTCTTCAGTCAACATTATTTTGTCGTTTACTGTTTCAGATTTCTAACAAAACAGGTTTAGCTGGAGACGTAAGAAGTATGGATTCCTATTCATTAAAAATTTCCCCCACGTTCACCCGAAAAATGCAGGCTACTGCAGCAGACCCAGAATCTAGAAGCACCAAAAGGGGGGGGGCAACGTGTTTGATGCTGACACAATCTACCTTAACTTTAAAAAAAATCGTAATGTACTGTTATAGTCTTGGACGAAATTATACAGGACCAATTACACTAAGGCTCGGGTTTTAAAAACTTAAGTTTTTAGTAAGAATGTTACGGTCATATAAATGCTGAAGATTAGAGGTGTTACAAGTGGGTAACAAACACAAACAGTTGGAGAGATAAAGACAATAGATATATATTTGTTAAGAAAGAACGAGCAAACCACAGCACAGTACCCGCCAACAATACATAAAAATTCGAGTCCGTGATCTATTACGTTGTCATTGTGTCTGTCAAATTTATCAGAGTTGCCCATATAAGTCTAGACCAACACTTTTTAGTTTGATGGAAACTGCAGTCAGTTATCCATAATCAGTTCCTTTGATAGGCCAAAAAGCTACATTATGGAAGGCTTAAGTTCAAGTCTCAGTGTGGAATTGTGCTATCGTTGTAAGGCGAGGTTTTGAACTTTTTAGGCCTACCAAAAAAGAGCTCACTACCCTAGTAATGTAATAGCCACAACTTTATTCGAGAAATGGCAGGGGTAGGCAAACTACGGCCTGCAGGTCAAATGCAGCCCATCATAAAGTTTTGGGATTCCCACAGGAACGTCCACCAAACTGGTGATCTTGTTGTGTAGATAGGGTTGTATCCTTTTATTGTAAATAGGATGTTACCATCCACTTGAACAGGCCACGTTTCAGCTGCAGGATTTATCTGTCCCGCTTTGGATTCAGCACAAGACCGAACAATCTGTAATAGATAGAGCCTACTACACTTTGATCTTTGCTAAATTGACTTCTGTAGGTTTCTGTCTGTAGGAATAATGATCTTCGCTGTGTTGAAGGGGAGGTAAACACCGTGGCAATGAACGCCCTCTGAGGTTTGGTTTGACACCGGAAGCACATACATGGCACAGAATCACATTAATAGTTCAGCATCTTAGTAAAAGTGTACTTCAGCTACCCTCAAATTGCCTTTATTGAAGCCAATAAAGTTTTATGTTCCCATCGACACTACAGAAACTATTCAGGAGGCAGGCTGCTTCGACCTTATCTATTAAGGCCAACTCGAGCAGAGAGAGAGAGAGAGAGAGAGAGAGAGAGAGAGAGAGAGAGAGAGAGAGAGAGAGAGAGAGAGAGAGAGAGAGAACCTAACCAGTACACCATAGACGCGAGTTCAACGAAATTTGACTCCCAGCTTCCAACAGAAAGCGTCACATCGACGTAGCGCATAATCCTGCACTTGGACTCGTCCATGCTGAAGAACGTTTTCGACTCACCTTGAACTTCCAGATATTGGTCAAGTTCATGGCTAAGAGCATCACGCTGCAAAACAACTTGGTAAACGTGTATCTTGAAAGGCAGAGGGTAAAAGTAAGCTTGGATCCCCCCCCCCCATACAAGCACCAAATACAGAACTGATTTCGCTTTGTACTTGTACAAGGATCCCGGAGTCACCGTGGCGGTCACAATGGGGCTTCACAGAAACAAGAAACAGGTAACTGTGAAGGTCGATGTGCGCAGCAAAGACATTTTACTTTCAACAGAAGGAGAATCAATCATATTATGTGTAAACAACGAATCAGAAAGAGACACACGTAGCAAACAAAGAGCACATGTGTTGAATCATTAATTTGTTTTACTGAAACTCAAGGCAGTGTTTTCGTCTTGGCTCCTTGGGATGTCTCCAGTTCAACAGAGATAGTGAAATCCTGTTAGTAAGGTTCGCTGAAAAGAAAACGAAAATAATATTTGCTTTTAATTAAGCTTTTAAACTAGTGTAAAGATACCTTAGAAAATATTGTTTGCCAGAAACTACAGGTAACAAAAACATAATAATAATTGAAGATTCACGAGAAACCGAGAGTTGAAAGCAAAAGCTTTGTATAGATTGGTGTTGTGTTATTGGTGGATCATGTAGTGAGAAATTTTCAAGCTTTGTAAGTACACCAAAGAAGACTCTTGAAAATTATAATTGAACAAATTGAATTAAAGTCTGCGTAACCTTGGCGTCGTCTTCTAAAATAAAGCTCTAGTTTGTAAACTGGATAATATGAACGAAGCAGACAAAAATGAAGATAGGGAACTATATCCAGCAGTGCACAGATGATAAAATTCTTGAGATAGGTTTGAAAGTTGGGGTACTCTAAGGATATTCAAGAGTAAGAGTAAACAACGCTACGAAACATAGGCTAAATACTTTTTTTAGGGGGGAGGGGGTGGAAGGTTCAATGACGCCCGAGTTTCTGCAACAATTTAACTCACTCAAACTCGCAGACGAATCCAAGGCGCTCAGAACAATCCACTTGCAGCCAAGCAAATTCTGGCAACGTCTGCATGGCCAAACAATGGCCGTGATTATCTGCGAAGGCAGTGCTTTGACGTAACTTCCAGTTCCGGTAGGTCATGTGTCGTCTTGAGGTCATCCAGACCCAGTCGTTCTCGGACATCATGTCGGACGCTCCTATCCACAGAGCAGATCTGGCTTTGTCCGCTACATAAGACGGAAATATAGATAAAGATGAACAGTAGACTATTAAAATACCCCCCACCCCGAAAAAAAACAAAAAAACAAACTACAACAAGAAGAATAATGCCCTAAACGAACTCAGGATAACTCCATTTGGCCAGCTCATATAATTGGTTTACCCCCCCCCCCCACCCTTACAACCCCCCTCTTCTCTCTCCCCCACCCCACCCCCCCTCTCTCTCTCTCTGTGTGTGTCTCTCTCTCCCACTTTCTTTCTTCCAGTCACTTCTAAGTGTTAGTCGTTCCCTCCTTCCATTGATCACAGTTCAGGTTCAACACACCTGACAGAATGTATGTGTCTATGTATGTGTATGTATGTGTATGTGTATGTGTTTGTGTGTGTGTGTGTGTGTGTGTGTGCGCGCGCGCGCGCGTGTGTGTGTGTGTGCGTGCGCGCGCGTGCGAGTGTGTAAGTGGTGAAGCATCAAACCAGTGTGCTGGCCTTTGAACAATAAAGATTTATCTGATCTTATCTTACCTTATCTTAAGCAGTAAAACACAAGTGCGTGCAGTTATGTGTAATGTTTTGAGCTAACTTTTTTTTACATACGTTCAAAATTAAGAACTCTGTAGAACAAGAAAGATTCCTTCATTGGGTCATTGATCTCCACAAGATGGGCTCCCATTGTCTCGCACAGGATCTGTGAAAAAGTTGGGTACAAAGTACGTTACAAAATATAACATGTTTCATCCTGGTCACCCTGTCCGATTTAAACATTAGATTTAATCGAAGGCACTTTAGCAAAAAAGCGAAAAGGGCATGATAGTAATTGTCAAATACGATCTTGTCATTACAGGCGAGTAAGAATTTGACTCTTTTGTTTACATCTGATACCTAATAATGTACACGTGGGTGTAGGTATAGGTGTGGGTTTTGGTGTGGGTTTTTTGTGAGTGTATGTGCGTGTGCAGTGGCGGCTCATGGTTTATAGAACTGACCGGCGGTCATTCACGTGGACTATTTTTCCCTCCCCCACCCCCTTCCTTCACATCACACACACACACACACACACACACACACACACACACACACACACACACACACACACACACACACACACACACACACGCTCTCTCTCTCTCTCTCTCTCTCTCTCTCTCTCTCTCTCTCTCTCTCTCTCTCCTTATTTTATACTTTCGCCATCCCCACCCCCTCCCCCTCCCCCACTCACACACACACACACACACACACACACACACACACACACACACACACACACACACACACCACAGTAAACATTGTAATAATGTGAAAGAGCTAAAATACGCAGTAGCGTCAAGAAACAATATTATTATGAATAATGTAAGATGGAAGTTACTGCGACTGGCTTAGCAGGCCCGCAGTGGATATAAACATTGCTCAAGAAAACATAAGGAGACACAAACGGACTGATCAAAACGGAAAACGACCTGGCGAGAAAAATGGACAACGATCAAGAAAAAAAAAATAGGGACCTGGAACATTTGCAGCTTGACAAATGAAGAACCTGAGATAGTGGAGTTCATGACCCAGAACAAGATCTCCATCATGGGAATTACAGACATCAGGAAAAAAGGGACAGGCACAAAAGAGATCCACTCTAACTTTGTCCTCATTTGGAGTGGGGTAAGAAAAGAACAAAGAGCTGAACACGGTGTGGGTTTCATCATACACCCTGACAAAGCAAAGGAAATATTGAATACGGACTTCATTTCTCAAAGACTCATCAAAATCAGCATTAGAGAGGGCAAAAAAACCACAAACTACATCCAGGTGTATGCACCGTGTAACGACTCCTACTCAGACGAAGAAAAGGACTCTTTCTTCGAACAACTCTCGGACTTAATTAGCAACATCCCGGACGAGGAAGACCTTTATGTAATGGGAGACTTCAACGGAAGAGTCGGAGAGAGAAGAACACCGTGGACAAAACACCTGGGTCCACACAGTGACCACAGAACACCATGCAATTATAACGGCAACCATGTACTGGAACTGTGTGCAGAGCACGACTTATTCATCACCAACACCTTCTTCCAGCACAGAGCCTCTCAGATCTACACCTGGTACAGATGGAACAACATCATGGTCTCATCACAGATCGACTTCATATTAACGAGAACACGAATGCGGATCACAATCACAGACTCAAGAGCCATCCCCAATGCAGGCCTGGACACAGACCACAGGCCAATCATCACAACGTTGACCACCAAGAAAGAAAGAAAACCAAAAAAACATAAAAGACAGCAAGAGAGACTACATATGCATAAACTCGGAGATGATCAGGTGCAGGCTCAGATCAGAAGCACGTTAAATGAAAAACTAGGCTCTATCAACTCTACAATACTAACCGTAGAGGAAGCTTGGGATACCTTCAAAAAAACTCTCCTGGACACAATGAAAGAAGTCTGTGGTACCAAGAAAACAAGAGGAAAACAGAAAAGCAACAGCCTGGTGGAACGAAGAAGTTAAAGATGCTATCAAGGAAAAAAAGAGACTGTATAATGTATGGGTCAAGTCAAAAAACGAAGAGGACTACATAAAATATAGACTTGCAAGAAGACACAGTGAGAAAGTCGTTATAACATCAAAAGAAAAGTCATGGACCCAGTATGGCGAAAAACTAAGTGAAACCTGCAAGACCTCACCAAGAGAGTTCTACAAGAAGGTAAAGACAATGAGAACGAGAGACAAACCCTATGTACCCACCACTGTCATCAACGATACTAATGGAGAAGCTCTGCACGAAGAGAAAGAAATAATAAAAAGATGGGAAAAATATTTTCAAGAACTACTAAACCCATCAGGAGTACAGGCACTAAACACACAGTGCCCATTCACCGCCAACTACCCTGAGCACTCAGAACCTACCGTCCTGGAGAGTGAAGTGAGAGAAGCACTGAAAACTAGTCCAAAGAACAAGGCAGCTGGAGACGATGGCATCACAACCGAAGCCATCCTTGCATGCGGCGAAACCGGAATACATTGGCTTACAATCATCTTCCAAAAAGCATGGAAAGAAAGAAAAGTGCCAGCAGACTGGCAAAATGCGATAGTGGTGCCAATATGGAAGAAAAAGGGCAGCAAGAAAGACTGCAACACCTATAGAGGCATATCTCTTCTCAGCCATGTGGGGAAAATGTATGCAAAAATCCTAGAGCGACGTACTCGCGCAAAAACCGAACATCTTCTCAGTGACGCCCAATTTGGCTTTAGAAAAGGAAGAGGGTGCACTGATGCAATCTTCGCACTCCGACAACTGTGTGAGAGGGCTTTGGAATACGACAAAGATCTCCACCTAGTATTTGTGGATCAAGAAAAAGCCTTTGATCGAGTAAATAGAAACAAGCTGTGGAAGATCTTAGAGCAGTACGACATCAAGGGACAACTGCTAGACAACATCAGGGCTATCTATGCCAACAGCACAAGCGCTGTCCGAATTACCTGTGGAACATCGGACTGGTTTCCAGTAACATACGGAGTGAGACAGGGCTGCAATCTCTCCCCTCTGCTCTTCGTGATCTACATGGACCAGATAACAAAAGAGGCCAATCCAGACCCAGAGGCACTCAACGAACTCATGTTTGCAGATGACCTGGCAATGATTAACAACAAGACTCAGCTACAGGAGCATATAAACCAACTAAATGCGATCTGCGAAAAATATGACATGAAGATCAGTATAAGCAAGACCGAAGTCATGACAATTAGCAGGAGACCAGGTAAAGTGGATATCAACATCAATGGATCCCAACTAAAACAAAGCAGAGAATTCAAATACTTGGGCAGCATTTTCACAGAAAATGGAAAATTAGATCGAGAGATAGAGACTAGATGCCAGAGAGCCAACGCAGTCAGCTACCAACTGGGCCCTCTCCTGAAACATCCCAATATCCCCATGAGCGCCAAGGCGAAGCTCATCAACGCCATTTTCCTTCCAGCGCTCACATATCAGTGCCAGACATGGACTCTAACAAAAGCCCTAGAGAGGAAACTGGTCACATGCGAGATGAAATGCTTAAGAAGAGCGGTCAACAAAACAAGAAGAGACAAAATTAAAAATGAAGTCATAAGGGACACCGTGGGAGCAACACCAGTCCTACCACACATTGAAAAACAAAAGGTCAAGTGGTTCGGACACCTCACGCGGATGCCCTCAAACCATCCAGCTCTGAGAGCATACAACATTAAATATTCTGGATGGAGAGCCAGAGGAAGACCAAGGCGACGATGGAGTGAATCTGTGGCAGACACCCTTAAAGATCATGGGATGTCCCCCCTACAGGCCACACGACTTGCTGCAGACAGACACCTGTGTCTCCCCCGCGACACCCCAGGGTACAAGCGGAAGAAAAAAGAAAAGAAGAAGGAAGTTACTGAGATTAATAGAAACTCACTTGATCGGCACAGAAAAAGAAACACACTACTTGAGTCTACGCTAGAAAACAAACGGAAAGTGAGAAGCAATAAACCGCTGGTCCTGGCCTCCAGTACAGTACTTTACTCGTACTTTCTACACCCCCACACAAAATATCGACGTGCACTGAACCCGTTAGATATATGTAATAAGAACTGTCCTGTATGATGACAAAAAGTCAATTGCTACTGTACCAGTGACGCTGTCCCAAGCAGATCAAGTCGACAATCAGATGCTATACAAAGCTGGACAAAGCACACACGTTTCCGATCATTATATCATCAAATGTACTTCATCGCACTTCTCAGTTCTCAGAACTGAACACTGAACACTGTGTTGTAACAAAGTGGGGAAGAGTGTCAAATGCTAATTATAGAACTTGGTGTTTAGCTGGGGTGAGGGTTGAAAAGGGGAGGGAAGGGAGGGGGTTTTCGGCCCAGACTCTGACAGCCGAGTGTCTATCGCTCCTCGTTAAAGTTTTCCTTATATATCTTCACTAGACCATTCCTTCTTTCGCCGGCCAGACCCCTAAGAGCCAGGTAAGTTATTAGTGGGGAGAAAACGATGAGTAAATGCCAAACAGGAATTATATGTGGTTAAAAAGTCAATAAACAAAAAAGAGTAGTGCCATGCTGACAATAAATGTTCTGATAGGAGTAAGAGAAAGGCTGAATGATAAATACATGTTGTGCTGATAAAATAATACATGTGTCTGTGCTGCTCAAGACAGTCTCACTCTTAATTTTGTAAGCTACAAAGAGGCCAATCTGGCAATTAATCTTTCTGTGGGCTGACGATGGATTTGTCCAAGAGACTGGCGTCATCGCTAGGCCGAAGCCAAGCCCGCCGTGTGTTTGGCCTCGAGCGTAGTACGAAGTTCCGCGACGTGACGGTTTGACGGGAGACGATTTAAAGTTACAAGCCGGCGCGATAACAAACGTGAAGGAATGAGGTTATGTCGCGACAAAACAGCAGTGAATCCCACTTGTCTATTTGAGCGCCTTCAAATCGGCAAGGTGTTTTTGAATGTTGATACATGTTTGTTCTGATTTACTTAAAACTGAATGAAAATCGTCATCAGCAATAAACCTCTAGTCAACAGTTCAGTTGACAAAAATCTGCTGATTTTAACTGTCCAGTTAACAAACCGCCCCTGTGCGTGTGTATGTGTGTGTGTGTGTGAGTGTGTGTGTGTGTGTGTGTGTGTGTGTGTGTGTGTGTGTGTGTGTGTGTGTGTCTGTCTGTCTGTGTGTGTTTGTGTGTATGTGTGTGCGGACCTGTGACTTCTAAAAGGTTTTATTTCAAGTGTCCTTCCGAACAACTCGAGTTAAGAAATCTCATAACCATAAAACTCTAGGTTCATCTTCTTAAAAGATACGTATTGTATACATAGAAAGGGGCAAAAAAGACCACCTAAATATTTATGGCCACACGATTTTTCCTGTTCCTCACAAACAAAGCTAACAACATGGCCTTCTAGCAGTAGACATACCTTCGCTTCCGGCCAGGTGGTGGCGACATGCAACATCTTGTAGCATTTTTCCTCATAGGCCACGAGACCTCTTGGGCAGTAGTGAGTTGGGTAACCTGGGGGAAGACCAACACATCAAGAACGCGGACACAATAATATTATTATAGTCTTTGATCGAGCTTGGTTAAACATGTGCTAGTCAGAGCCCCGATTAAGATATTCCAAATACATCGCGAAGAGAAAACTGAGAAAAATAGGTAAAAATGCCCACACCCTCAGAGGTGAGACTAGGTCAGTCCCAGAGTGGCTCTGTAGGTCTGACCTGTGGCTCGTATAGCTCTCACCTTGCAAATGAACGTGTATACATTATCGTGTGCCTGAGCAGCGTCGCTGTATGATCTGCCTGTTGTCAGCTAGGCTGCGCGACGCGTCAGACGTGCTATTCAACACTGTTGTAAAACACGTCGGGTATGTGTCGCACGCAGCCTCGCTTCGTGTTTATTTTCGACTGAAATTCTTCACAGATCATCAAAATCAGCAAGAAGTAAGTATTATTAGGTGCTTTACTATTAGCTATTGATGCTAACATCAACACTTGACCCCACAATCCCAAGAAATGCACTTTATCCTACATTAAAATTTCGAATCGAGAGGTTGACCTAGTTTCAACTGTTCGTTTACATTCGTAGGCCTGTGTGCTTCTAGCCTAGCGTGGCTGTGCTGACACGCAGAGGGCGTTCACTCAGACACAGACGCCAACGCACAGTGCGGCTGTGCTGACACGTTGACGGCGCGCGCTTGGCGAAGTACAAGTCAGACCCCTGGGACCGGCCTAATACGTCTCCCAAGGACATAATTTTATTTCATGAGATAGATATTAGATTTATTGTTTCCATCTTGGCTGGAAACTATTGACCTTCATTTTTAGAAATGACCTTTCTGTTTTTTATTAGTTATCAACTCACGATGAGCCACATTCATTTTATAAATTACTCAGTCGACCCGCGGGCTGGACTGAAACTGTTCGCGGACCGATTGTTGCCTGCGGGCCGTAATTTGTCCATGAATGTATGCCTAGATTCTTGCACACTATCTGATCATAAAGTCCCTCCTGTGTAAAATTGGAAGGGCTTCGTTTGTTTGCTCGTATTTAGTTTTCTCACCCCCCCCCCACCACTTTTTGAGGGGTTGGGGGTTGGTGTGGGGTAGGGTGTGCTAATAAGACAATAAGTCCTACTGAAGACAGAGAGATTGTTTTAAGAGTTGGTCCCACACCTGTTGGATTTCTTTTCTTCTGATCGGACTCTCGGTCGACAGATCAGTACGAAAGAGAGCTGGACAGAAGGCACCAGAAGTACGAAAAATGTTGCCGCCCCCGCCCCTTTCCGCAACTCGAATGCACCCCCCAACCCCCCACCCACAAAACAACAAATAAACAACAAAACAAAACAATCCCCCAACCCACTATAACAAAACAAAAACAAAAAAACATTTAAAAAACCGAGGTCGTTGCTATTACATGTTTGAGATCTTTACATACCGTCCGGGTTGGGAGGAGTTCCGTATATGATATACCCACTTCGGAGCCCTACTTTCGAGTGTAAAAATCCCTAATATTGACTTGTACAGTTGGTCAATTGGATTATAAGAACTAATCTATTTTTAACATGTTTACATCCCAAATTTCTCGGACAAACCTTTTCACCTTTAAAAAAGACTTTAAAAATTCTGAGACTCGATCGTGCAACGCGTTCTATATGTCACTATGTCACAAGGTAAGCTGCATTCATGATGATTGAAATTATGACAACTGCTCTAAGTTTTGGTAAGAGTTTTACGGCACTTGCAACACAACAAGGTCATAAAAGTGTCGAACATTAGAGGCGTTACAAGAGAGTACAAACACATAAAGGGAGGAGAGATCAAGACGATAGATGTTTGATAGGAAAGAAGGAGCTCACAAGAGCACCTGCTGACAACTGTTCGAGCCATCACATAATGTGACAAAGATTTGAGGAGAAACGTATTTACTTTTGTCCCGCTGCCTACAATTTAGGCGAACTTTTAATCTTTGTTTCCCCCATAATTTATGGGAGGGTGTAGCAAAGTGATTACCCGAGAAACAGTTTCCCATCTACTAAATAAATAGTATTTTCCCAATTTTCATTGTACACTTGACCTGATTGTTTTTATCAATTCTTCAAAAATTGAAACAGCCCTGTCCCATCTGCTGCTTCGAAGTGCAGTTCTATGTTGAAAAGTAAAATAAATTCAGAAGACAAAATCCTACCTTGCACAGACAAAGCAAAACCCAAAAAGGCGGTAATCCATAGAACAGGCTGCTGGCAAGTCATAGCTGCTGGTTTGTCAGTGATCTTGTAAAAATGTGATCAGAACTGCAAATTAGGTAAAATATTCGGTCAGCAGACTGCTCTGTTTCAAATGTCTCCTTATAATCTCTGCACTCTTGTGTAAGTTTTCCAAGAAGTTTCCCCGTTGATGTTTATATTTTCTGCAGCCTTCTGTTATCCACTTCTCCAGCTTCTGGTTCAGTTTGCCCCTCACATCATATTATGTACATATCACTGGTGGCAAGGTCAAGAAAGGAATGCGTGTCGTCCATATCTTCCGCATGCTCGAGCTGACCAACACGTAGACAGAAAGCTTAGGAGGTCTGTACCTAACGTTTGCTGTTTCACGGATGTGTATGACTTTTCTGAAAGCCAAGACATACCGGGTCAAAACTGTATACTTTGAGTGGTTAAGATTCTTGACAAGGAAGTTGGCAACACGATTACAATTCCAATCTGAGTACCCTGTACAAAGCTGTTTGTAGAGATTGGTATAAAGATCTATACATCTTTTTACAACTCTAGTACCGGTAAGAGTTTTGCGGCATTTACAATGAAATTAGGTCTTATAAGTGCCAAAGATTTGAGGTGTTACTGGAGGGTAATGAACAAAGAGAGGGAGAGGAGAGAAAAGGACGATATATTTTTTATAGGAAAGAAGGAGCAAACGACACAAGAGCATCCACCAACCAGCCACGACCAATACAGCGCCATATCGGGGAGATTTGTTGATGGGTTGGTAGAATAGAAACACTGCGGTTAAAAACCACCGTAAAACTGCGATACATTTAATCGGGTATAGTGCATACAATTATAACATATAAATTTAAAGCCCTGTTCCTCCGTGTGAGTTTATTCAAGAATTCAAGATGTGGGGGCTTCGAAGTCAACGCCAATCAAGGATAGTACCGAGCCAATAAATATGTGGAGGGCCTAGAAAAAAAACTTTCACCCCCCCCCCCCCGGCCAGACTCCAAGACCACCTGGCCAAGGATTCAAACCAGGACCATCTGCTCTGTAATCCAGCATGATAACGAAGCGCACCCCCCCCCCCCTCTCGCTTCCAACCTTTCCTCAAAATTAGAACGAAGCGGACAAGCAGACCAGTGGCAGTGACGCACTTCTGGAGAGCTTTTCCACTAGCTTTTGTTTAAAGGTGAAAGAAAGATTCGTGTATTAGTTCACAGACCCCAGAGATAGATAGGTCAATATATTGTTACATGTACTTAGTTTTCGAGTATTCTAAAATGTCTTTAAAAACGCTTTAAGCTTATCCCCAACAATGTCCTCCCCAAGTCCTACATGACAATGTACATGTATCTCTTTGTATGCCTTTGTGATTGTCCGTTTCTCTTTCTGTCTCTCTTTGTCTGTCCCCCCCCCCTCTCTCTCTCTGTCTGTATGTCTGTCTGTCCCTCTTTCTCCCCCCCCCCCTTCTCGCCTGTGAAATATTGACCGTTTTCACTTTGGTGTCTTTATTTGTCTAAGGCAGCCGATAATAAGCTAACAAGATCAAGCAGACTTAAAAGCAGAAACATAAACAAGAGCTAGGTACTGCCGTTAGGCATACATGCAAGCAGTGGAAAGGCTGACAGATAGATAAACAAACACACCAAGGAACAAACCAACTGGCAGGTAGCAAGGCGCACAGATAGGCAAAGTGAAAATCAACAGAGAATGAACAAACAGAGGAATGGCGGGGGGGGGGGCAACAGATTGATGAATGGTCACACAGACTTTCAAACCATGCAGTTCAGAGAATGTAGAGAGAGCAAAAGGAAAAATAAAAATTTCTGAAGCACTTTACATATAGCAGAGTGAAGTGGACCTGGATAGAATACACACACACACACACAAAGATATATATATATATATATATATATATATATATATATATATATATATAGAGAGAGAGAGAGAGAGAGAGAGAGAGAGAGAGAGGGAAAATGCCTCTAGAGGAGAGGAACTTTTGACCTCAGCTTTATAAATATCACGCCCACACTGCAAAAGCACAAAATCAAAGGTTCTACCCCGCTATGCATTATAATATGAAGTAACTGTTGTAGATACTATGATCTGGCTCTAGACCAGGTACCGGCTGAGTGGTTCGCTGAAATTCTACCTGCAGTTAGAAGTTTTAACGCTTAATGGTGGCTTAAGCACCAAGGATCACTGTCGGCCGAGGCATCTCTACAACAAAGCGGCAAAGTAAACAGATGCTGACTGTGTAACGGGTTCAGAACTGGTGGTTTGTGTGAAGCTTTCAAAACCATGCCTGGGTTGCTGTCGTACGCCCATTTCTGACTGTCAGGTATAAACTTCAAACCAAATTTCGATTTGTTCCACACAAGGATTTATTATTCATGCATTTGAATTTGACACATCGTGATTCGTTGGGGGTGGTTTTGTTAAGTGCCTCTTTTATTATCAAATTAAACGTTTTCCGTGTTCCTTGAGAGGTAAAAAAACCCGATCCCCCCCCCCTTTTTTCTGCTTAACCAATGCTGTCAAAGTGTTGGCATTAAATTCTCTAAGTTGGATTATTTTCCCCCATTGATGCTGTAAAAGGGAAGGTTAAGGAGACATATATCATATTTCTGAATGAGTCAATACAGAGATACAGGACAGCTGGCTTCGCGGGGAAGGGGATTTACAACATTCAAGTAGCCTACAAAACTGTCCTGAGTCTGAAGTCTAAACAACCGAAACGGACACTGTCATTTCTCGCCGTTGCTACAACAAATGCACCAGGTGAAAGAATGCTCTTGTGGTCTAGAGGAACGGTGTTCACCTCTCGTTCAATAGGTCCCGGGTTCGAAACCTGACAGCGACGGAACATTTTCTTTCCTATAATGTTCTCCTGTCCAGCTCTCTAACCACGTCCTGTCGTCTGCTTTCGTCTCCATTTTCTGACGGTCTTAACATCGACAAGAGTATGCCTCGTCCAACACTCGGGCAACATTCAAAATTAATTCATTCCAGACTAAAAATCTTAATGTGTCCGCTCAAATGGCTTAACGCAGTTGCGAGCACAGTAAAACACTTACAAAAAACAACAACAAAAAAGAATATTATTATGCACAAGACTAGCCTCTATTGTTGGCGAACAGGAGTGCCATTGAGCTGTCTAGGTACAAATATTTTTTCCTCGTAAATTTCAAACGACAATTCGTGCCAGTGGCCTTTAAAATTAACGAAACATGACTGCCGGATCTACAAATGTACTGATGATGTTGCTTGTGGATGAAGTAGCGAAGAGGTGTATTTCATTTTCAAGCGCTGATTCAGGACAACTACCACCAGCATGTGGTATAGCAGTCGAGCACCTCGCAGACTCGGACAGACGACACGAATTCAATTCCTGTGAGGGGAGAATATTTTTTTCGAGTATCTCCGCCTTTCTGCGGGGACGTAATGTTTCCCTCTCAGCCTGGGTTGGCCCTGATAGGCAGGACCAAAACCCGCTTCCTAAATAATCTTAAGTCAATTGTGTCGATGGGGGTGTAAAAAAACCCCATCTACATTTTTAAAATAATCATTAAAATTTCGTACTTTGCGAGATCACAATAGTTTAGTTTTTTTTAGTAAGCGTTTTACGGCACTTGCAACACAATAGGGTCATATAAGTGCCGCAGATTAGAGGTGTTACAAGACAGCAACAAACACAAAAAAGAAGGAGGGGAGATAAGGATGACAGATGTTTGATAGGGAAGGAGCAAACCACACCAGAGCACCCACCAACCACCCGCAGATCACAATAAGTATTAGGATTTGTCTTGTCCCTACAGGATGTCGGGTCAAGTAAGTATGGTGATGTAGTTATTAGAAGGTCAGACCCGACATCCCGTGGTACCAAGACAAATCCTAATCAATTCATATTGCAATGTTTTTCAAGCAGCCCTACATTTACTAAAGTTTAGAAGAGAAAAGAGGGATTTACAGACAATTTCCCTCTGTTTGACAGTCTCATTCTACACAGTAAGATCAAAAGCCCGTGTAGAGGTTAGAACTTCGGATGGGGAAGGGGAGACTCCCAACTTGTGCGCACCATCTTTGAAACATGCGCATAGGGCCCACTCTCGTTCATAAAAAGTAATTCATACAACGTAGTCGTATTCATTGTTAGTATCTATCATTTGAGCATGCGGGTAACGTACTAGATCTAAGCTTTATTTTAAATTTCAAAGCGTGGAACGAGTGCTGCACTTAATATGTTTGGCTTTCAACTGAGAGACCCTGGAGTCTTCACCCCACCATGCAGGCAGGTCTTGAGAACTGTAGTATTATACAAAACAGTACCGTTTTGTCGGGTTCCCGTTTGTGAAGAGATAAACTCCATTAAATGGGGTGCAGCTTTATACTATAAGAGACCAAAGCCCACTTTCTGCGAAAAGTAAAAGATCAGCAGCGTTCGAGACCAAGTCTGAAGTTTGAAGACCGTTGTATTCACGAGACGAGGCCAGACCTCTAAAGGAGCATCCGTCTCCGCTATAACAGGACCTTGGAGGAACTATAATAGGAGAGGCCGCGAGTCGCGTAACGTGAAGCCGCTGCAGACGACGGTCGGCCATGTTTGTGAGATCAGCTCAGTTCTCTCAGTTGTAAACTTAGTGTCAACCGAATGGCAGTTTGCGTAGCGTTCGGGTCCGGTGGGCCTCTCATTCAAAGGTCCTGGGTTCGAATCCGAGTAGTGACGGAAAAATTTTGTTCTCTAAACTTCTACTTTCTCTTTCGTCTGCTTTCACCTCCACTTTCTGCCCCTACCTCCTCAGGGCTCCGGACTCTTTCTGCAGCCTTTCTACTGCTACTCCTTGGCTCCTTCTTACCTCTGTCTTTCAGCCACACCCCTGATCTTCTGGTAGGAAAGATCTACCCCTAGCCTTCTCGGACAAGGGCGAAAAAATCTCGGAGGTCGCGTATGCAAATTGCGCAAATTAAAGGTCCCTTGGTGGTCTAAAATTGATAAGAGTAGGCTTCGGTCGCCACCCAGGCAAAATTCAAAATTTCTTACCAAATGTTTTTAAAAATATCAGTCTCTAGCAATGGCACTGAACTTGATGGCGAAGTGCCTTCTGATTTAGCCGTAAATGCATCTCACAGTAAAAACAGAATGAAAAAAAGATTTCAGAAAATTCAGTTTGCCATGATGATAACTGCACGTATGTGCCTAGATCTAGTCTAGCATACTTGTCAATTTGCTCTGCATGTTGCTTACACTGCTGGTTTTGTGTTGTTAAGGTTGACAAAGCATTTGAAAACGTGAAACCTGCATCGGTGCCTTTGTTGACTCCAATGTGTCAAAAGTAAATTCCTTGCTGTTTTTTGAAGTCTCGTCGGAGGTTCGACAGTGCCTTCAAAGAATGTCATTGAAGTGTGTTTGGTGTGTGAATAACATTTTTGATGCCATGTGTCGTCTGTCTGTGCATGGGGTGTGACATTGTCAAGAGTGAAATGTCATAAATTAGTGCAATCTGTTTTGAAAATCTTATTATTATAAGTCTATCATTTCAAATTCTCTATTAATTTTTCAATACCCATAACAGTATTTTGTAAAATTTAGATAAAGTGTCTTGGTGTTTTAAAGGTGCCCCTCCCTCCTCGCTTTATTTGGGGGGGGGGGGCTGTTTTATTCTTGTTTTTGTGTGTGTGTGGGGGGGGGGGGTAATTTCCACCATCATACTTCACTCTTATCTGCCTTGCCCTCTCCTTCCTCATTCTTCGCCCATCCCATCCCACCCTCACTACCATCTTTTGTGTAATCATTTTCAATTTTGTTAGAAATATATTCTGTTGTAAGTTTAAGTCAAGAAGACTACGTTTTTGTAAAAATAATGTCAGTGATGACATCATTTTGCACTGATGAAGTTCTATGACCGAAAAGTCTGCAAATTTTGTTATCCCGTTTATATTTTTGTTTTGATCCTTATTATCCCAATTTCTTCTCTAAAACAAGTTTAAAAAATTTATCTTACCGTCACAATGTGTATACATAGTACATGTATTACCAAATGTTCGACTGAGTGAGCTGGTAATTTGATGCAAGTAAGATTTCTTGCTGTCCTTATTATATTGTTACTATCAAGAAGTCTTCGTTTTTTGTAAAAATAATGAAGTTCGACTACCAAAAACTCAGCAAATGTTATCATCCCGTTTATAATTTTGTTTTGATCCTTATTATCCCAATTTTGTCTCTAAAACATGTAAAACAGAATATCTTACCATCACAATGTGTATACATAGTACACGTATTACTGTAAATATTCGACTAAATGAGCTGGAAATTTGATGCAAGTAAGATTTGTTAACATCCTTATTACATTACAACTGTACGTGAGTGCTTATAATGCTGTAATTAACATTGACAAAGAAATTTTGAGAGAAAATGGAGTCCGAGCAGCTTGTTTAAATTGTTTTGAAAGGAGATTACGCTGCGTACGCTGCATTGTTTTGAACTTACAAAGATGGCGGCAGGCCCGATAAGCTCCGCCCTTTCGGCTTCAACTTGGTTGGAACTGTTGAGCGGGCGACGCAACGTTAGGGCCTCTCCCTATATAGTTACTCCAAGAACAGGACAATGAGCTGTACAAACAGACAAAAGACAGACTCACACCCGAGTCGTTCATCCTGCAGAGCACTTCCACTTTCATAATAATCTGAGCTATGTGAGCATACTGGCGGAGCTGAAAAAAGCACCCAAGTCAATAAGTACCTTTGCAATAACGGTGCAGCCTGCCAGTAGCGCTTATCAACTAGATATCTAGCTGCCTCGGCATATTTTTAACATACACACACACACACACAAACAAAGCAAACTTAACATCGACTTGATTGCATTCAACAAACTTTTACTGTTTAAAAATTCATAACCCCATTGTAATAGTAATAAGGTACTGAAATTTATAGGCAGCATCAGAATAAATAATCACTTTCTTTCAATAAAACAAAGCTTTTTCGTACTCATTAGACAACAAAAAACAAACACACACACACACACACAAATTAAAAAACAACAACAACAACAACGTATTGCCTTTCCATGATAACAAACAAAAACGCAACAACTTCGACACCCCAGGAGTAGAATCTACATAGGTCAGACTGACCCCACTCACATACAATATAACCACAATAATCGTACAATGACGTTTAGTAGATTACTACTCTTTCTACTCAGTTTGTCAATGTCAATATTAAAGATACGAGAGTATGTTTCAAATTTTAAACCTCTTTTGATACGTTAAGGACAGTGTAGACATAGGACTCCATGCGATCAAGGTGACGAGACAAACAAGTTCACAAAGGGTGTGGAAAAATAATAAAGTTAACAAATACTAATATTTTTGAAGTGTGGAGTACTATCACACTGCTAAACTGCATTCACAATGCATTGCATAACCCAAGTTTTGAGACAGTTTCAAAAAGTACTACCCTCAACAAAATCCATTACAGACGCTTAAGGACTAACATTCCATAGCTGCTAACAGTACAGTGTGGTAGACTGGTGAAAGTTCACCCTGTGGGTAAGTTCGCCACGAACATCAGTCGACCGACTTCTTTCCTGTATAATTAGGCCTAATTCCCCGTTACATCCACAACGTTGCTGCTGATTTTAATTCACATACGAACTATTACTCTTCTTCTTTTAGAGTAAAATGTTGTCACTGGTCCTAGAAAAGGGAACTCTTCAATCAAAACAAAAACGCTGTTTTTTCCGCGGCCCGGAAGCCAACATTTGAAACAAATTTTCAAAATGTGTGGATGTCGAGGTAGCCCTTCAGCTTATCGTTATTTACTCATTGACAAACGATACATTTCTTTTGAAAAGGTAAAACTGTACTCACGATTCTAAATTTTATCAATATATTGAAGTATTGAAAAAAATATCTAAAGGTATCTTCATCCTAAGTGATCGAAAATGGGCGAACTTCCCCACCCCATTATTTTTCTGAGTAGGGTAAGTTCGCCGTAGGCAAAAGGGGTAATACATGTAGTCTGGCAGAGTTAAGAAATCGCAAGGAAATAAAAGTAAAAGTAATACAATGAAATGCAGTTGATAGAGTAAATAATCGCATCTAAAATACTCAAATGTACATTTATGTACGAATGGGAAAGTTTTTCAATTTTCATTGAAAACGCGAACTCACTTTCCTCTCACGGAGGCTCGATTTGCAATGTGCACACATCGTCCGCAGAGTGATCGCGATGGCCGCACTCTGTGAAAACAACGCTGTGGTGGAAGAGATGTCAAAGGAAATTGATACAAGTGGAAGATGGCTCTCGAGAGAGCTTAGAGTGCTACACTTCAAGGGAGACTTCGGAAATGGTGGGAATCTTTGAGCCATCAACATCTCAATTGGGCACCTCTTCAACGAAAGAAATAGAGAACAACAATTGAAAGAGGGACAGCTTCAACACACCAGAGCTCTACATCACGATTTCCAAAAATTGTATAGGTTTAACGCCCCTATCAACACTATTAGGTTATTTAAGAGGCGGGGCCTTCGAGTTTAACGTCCATCTCCGAAAGGACCGAGCCAAATGGGAAATTAGCTGAGGCTCAAACCCCCGAACACGAGTCCGGTAGCCTAACCACTTGGCTACCACGATTTCCATGCAGTGCTCATTTTGTTTGATAAAGTCATGGACAAAGACATGTCTGCTGAACAGTTAACTGAAGATGATTTTGAAGAAATTTGTCGGGTCTATTCCCTTCTCCTGAAAGCAAAGGATCAGCTCAATGAGAGTCGTACCTCTCGTATCTATCTTCAGTACATGGATGTGATTGACACCTTGAAACGCTTCCAGCCGAACATACAGGTGACAGGTGGTTACATTTACAAGGTGGTTACATTTACAATCCTTGTAAGACATGCTCCCCTTCCTTGCTGCTGCCGGGCACTCACAGTACACCAAGTCGGTCTATATCTACCTTCAGAAGATGAGAGATGAGCAGCTTGAAGAACAGCACCCATCAGTTTTCAATGCCTTCTCGAGTGGTTTCCACGTTCGTTCTGGGTCGAAGTGATCGCTTCTGGGCTGGACTGAGTACTGATCTCGTGACTGAGCAAGTCTTAATGAAAAACCTGAAGTCAGCTGGAGGACTGACGCGTGGTAGAGGCATGGGAGATACACAGAGAACACAGTGGCTCATGTCCATGCCGGCTTGTGCTGATATATGCAATGAAATGCAACGGGTTATTGGTACAGAATTAAATACAAGTCAACGACATATTGAAGTCAGTGATGCCAGACAAACGAGAGATGATAAAGATATGAGACTGCTCCTCGGTTTCCTAAAAGATCGCAATGCCTTTGCCAGTGATCAGACATTACGGAACATATGCACAGGAGTGACAACTCATTCCAGTTAATGCCGACACTGCAAAAGATGTTGGCAAGGCTATTTTGCAGACCATGCAGGGCAAACCTGTGAAGGACTTCTCCTTCAAAAGAAAAGACCAAGTTGTTAGCATGGAGACCAAAATCACTGCCAAAATGGAGAGTGAAAACATACAAGTCAATCTTCAACTTCTCTTTCAGCGGATAATTACAGCAGCAAACACTGACGATTATGATCTCCAAATTGTGTTGAAGTATGAACTGACGACTCCACCACCACCTCTCTTTAAACCATCAGGATTGATGAGAGAGGCACACAAATCCAAGCTGGCTGATTTAACGAGAGACATCTTCAAAGATGATCCACCATCGAAAGATGAGTACATGGACATAGTGACCATATCGGACGGGGGTTCACTTCTTCACAAAATCATATGGAGGAAGAAAGAGCCCTTTTCCGTAATTTGTCATAGGTATGCTGAATATGTTAACAGGAAATATTCTAAGCCCATCGTGGTGTTTAATGGGTATGAGTCGGGTCCATCAGTATAAGATGCTGCTCACTTCAGGCGTTCTGCAGGTGTGGTCGGACCAGCTGTTGTCTTCACCAAAGAAATGCCACTGACCTCAAGCAAGGAACATTTCCTTTCAAATCCAAGGAACAAGCAGGAGTCGGTTTACTTCCTTAGTCGCACCCTGATGGCTCTTGGTGGCCACTGTCTTCACGCTGCTGGAGATGCCAACACAACCATAGTAAAAACTGCCATGCAGTATGCATCAACCCACCCTGTAGCTGTCATTGGAGAAGATACAGACTTGCTTGTGCTCCTTTGTCACCATTCACAGCTCAGTGGCAGGCCTATTATCTTCAGACCAGACAGAAAAGCAAGCAACGATCACAAAAGTTTAAATACCCAGGACCTGAAGGAGAAACTAGGCGAGGAAACGTGTCATTTTCTTCCGTTCATTCATGCTTTCAATGGCTGTGATTCAACTTCGAAACTTTTGGGGTTGGGAAAAATGGTTCCAAAAAGAAAATTGACATGCTCATTTTCTAAAGCAAGCTCATATTTTTTGCACAGCAGGAAAGACTCACGAAGACATCAGTGATGCTGGAGAAAGAGCTTTAGTCAGTCTGTACAAAGGCACTGCTGTAGACACCCTTGACCAACTGCGTTATAAGAGGTCAGTGTGTGAGGGTTGCATCATGTACCACATCCGTCCAAATCCAATGCTTTTCGCCAACGAGTACTGCAGCCAAGTAGGCCTACCACAGTCTTCGGGTGAATTTTCAAGTGCAGGTAATAGGTAATATTCAAGTTTCAATCCTTACGTCTAACTTTTATTTTTCTTTCAATAATAGCTACTGCCATGCCGATGACGATAATGATGAGGAGGATGGTGAGGATGCTGCTGGGGATGATAACTAATACTATGTTTCTATTCCCTCTTTGTGACATATGTCCCCTCCAACCTCCTGGCCTTTGCACGTTTAAACAGACTTTGTTTTAATTTGATCAATGTTTCAGGAGCGTGCGAATTTGTCTCCAGTACTTCATCCAAAACAAGAACAATGGGGATGGCAGCTGCACGATGATCACTTAGAGCCATGCACGACAGATATGCCACCTGCCCCACATTCTCAGTTGACGGTGATTATAAGTGCAGCTGTAGAACAGATTGCAAGTCCACACGTTGCACGTGTCGTCGCTACGGACTGGAATGCTCCATTTCCTGTGGAGATTGCAAGGGTTTGACCGGCACAAATTGCCCATCACTTACTGAGGAAGATGACATCAGTCTCCTGAAATTTCCTGACGGGCTTGATACTCTTGAAATACCGGACATGATGAACGTGCACGATCTACAGTTGTGAAATTCCATTTGGTACGTTTGTGTTCCTATTTCGTCTCCAAGCTTTTTCAATATTACATATATTCAAACAACATTTTTGTCAAGCTTTCAAACGAAGTGCAACATGAATAGAATCTAGATCTAAATTCTAAAAGATATTTTTTATAAAGTTTACTCTGATGACGTACTGAGCTACAAATAGCATTTCCCATTAATGCGAGAATGTACATTTCTAAATTTGCAATTCTTTCCTTTCTTCCTGAATTTTTATCGTTTCTCTCCTAACAGTACTAACACTATAAGTAGTATAAGTTCGCCACTTTCCGAACAAGCCCAGGCTTTGTCATAGCAGGGGCGTTGTTTGTGGTGAGTGAACGTGGGGGCACTGGTAGACTAGGCTTAGGCTATTTTGTTAAGTGCAGGAGGGTCCTGGTCTCATTCCTGGCTCTCTTATATTTTCCTCTTTCTCAATTTAGTGCCCCAAATGGCTATAGAAAGGTTCTATCTCTACATTTTATGTAAGGGAACAAGTGATAGCAGTTAAAACATGTCACAGATGTCCCAGATTAACAATGTTTTCTCTCCACATTTGAATTTGATTTTTAAAAAAAACCCACCAAAAGATTGACATCTGGAGGTGAAACAAGTTTGTATCTCCAAATTTTATATAAATGAAAAAGTGACATCAGCCGGAAAATCATTTTGCAGTACAAATGTATAAGAAATAAAACATAGTACCTTGTTATTCTATGATCGTGATACATTGGTTTGATAAACGTTTTATGGCATATTCACTCACCTCAGGTCATATAAGAGTCACGAAATAGAGTTGAAATGAATAGAGTCCCTGGCGACGACTATAGGAGAACTTTAAAAGGCGACGACTATAGGAGAACTTTAAAAAGGTGCTTTCCAGAATTCGCGATCAGGACTCCAGATGGTTGTCAATCCAATCGAATGACAATGCCCAGGCTTTGTCACAGTGTCAAACTATTTCAAGGACTTGGAGGCTCTAATTACCAGGCTAGATCTACATGACAAACCAGAGAGAATCTGGAACTGTGATGAGACAAATTTGCAGTTTTCTCATGAACCTGCAAAGGTCGTTGCACAACGTGGCCAGCGCAGTCTTATTTCCAGAACAAGCAACTCTAAATCTAAAGAATCCATGACAGTGCTGGCTTGATTAAGTGCTGGGGAAAAGCAATGCAAGTGATTCACTTGACTGTTGTCAGGCCAAATTTGTTATCATGTACGAGAATCAAGTGAGCTGTAGTTCATTTGTTTTTTATGCTCATTTCAAGTCCAACATCAATTAATTAAGTTGTAGTTTGGTTTCTTCCGATTTTTGCTTTTTTCTTGTAACCAGAAATTCATCAAATTGTTTCCAGGTCTATCTTATGATTCAATTTTCACCTGTGTTGAATTTAGTTTAAATGGGTCTTTATCACGATGAACCCAAAGATAGACTCTAATGTGTTTTCTCTATTGGATGTGATCGAGCTATCTTCTTGTTCATTACATCCATTGTGTAGACCTACTGAGTGGTGAATTGATTTGGAATCTTAATTAAAAATATTGATCTATTTCAAACATGCATTGCTCTCCAGTTTATTTTTTTAAAAGTTGAGTCTAGAAGCAGACAGTTTCAAATAGGCAGGCCTATCCTCATCTTGACTGTTAGTCTTGAGCTGTGTGGGACGGTCTTGCTTTTAAATGGCTTTGAGTGCGAGGTGCTTTATTAAACTAGCACTTCATAAAAAGAACACCATGTGTGGGAAAGGGAGAATCAGCGTAGGCCTGCCCAAAGTTCTGTGAGAAAACACCCAGTAGGTTTAGGGGCCCCTGGTCCTATGGTGACGCTCCGGCAAACAGCGGCTGCGCTCTGTGACGTAGGCTATGGCAAACTTGAACCGGCAAGCGGACGAACTTAACCACTCCCGTGGCGGACTAACACAAGGAACCTCCTCCACTAAAAAAGCAACGTGTTGAGCCAATCAAAATCCAGAAATTATTTAGGGCCAATGTGTAAGGAAAATTGAGTGACGGAAGTATCCAATAAAAAAACAATGTTACTTCATAGCATCAACGGTTCTCTTCTAATGACAAAGTGAGAAACATCGGACTGTACTGAACATGGCGAACTTACACCAGTCTACCATACACTTGTTCTCTTTCAGAGACACTGTTCTAATCTAGCCTTGATTTAGACACAGTCCCAGGAACGCAAAGCTCCTACCAAATACAGCAGTTGCTCTCATAAAATATATGGTCCCTTTTAAGGACAAGCGGGCTAACCCAGATTTTGTGGGTTTCCAGAAATCTTTACCTACACCAGGAATGGGCATTGCCCTACCTATAGGAGAAGTTTGGTTTCATTGGTGTGTATATTTTTTTGGATATAGAGAAAACTCTCCTTGTCTTTTAATGAAACTGAATAAGGATCCAAAAGCTTTACCTTCGATTCTCTTAAAACAGCATTTTTCGGGATAGCCCCCTTGTGTTTAAAAGCGACCATATGTAAACCTTTGTAACCACAGACAAGTACTTTACTGAGTACATGAAGAATTTACCTCATCATTTAAAAAAAATTTTGTTTAGTAGAGTTTTATGGCACTTGCAACACAGCAAGGTCATATAAGTGCCGAAGATTAGAGGTGTCACAAGAGAGTCACAAACACAAAAAAGGAGGGGAGATAAAGACGATAGATGTTTGGTAGGAAAGAAGAAGCAAACCATACCAGAGCATCCGACAACCACCCGCCCCTCACCATTGAAAAGTGTGAAATATGACAAATTTAAAAAATGCCTATCTATCAGAGTACAAAGAAACTTGATGGTTCCATTCACTAAGTCAGAAAACCCAGATTTCATTCCAATTTGGCCATGATACAATTTTTTGCTTGATATGAGGACGAGCACAAACAACGTACCAACACATAAACCAATTCTGCAGCCTTTGACTACCTGAAGGAACATCAAAAGCAAAGAGCATTTAAATCTATGACGTAGGAAAAGGTCAGATTTAACAACAAAGCAGAGGGATAAAAAAACCTTCACAGAAGTATTGTCCTCAGTATTAAAGTATTCCACAGCACTTCAACTAGCTCCACGAGATGAAGTCCATCTTTGACATAAGCAGTATTGATGGACAAGCAGAAAAACAAAACAACCAACAACAGATTTAACTTGATAACTGAAAGCAAGACTCTGTTTAACGCTTTTTCTGCAATTCAGCTTCTGCCAACATCCGACCCCCAGCTATCAAACTCTTATTGATTCCCCAACCTGTCATTTCAGAGAAGAAGCTTTGAAGGCTGTACCATTCTTCCACCCCCACATACATCAGCCTTTTTCTGTATTTCCATATCCATCCAAGATCTTTAACACTTGAACAGATTATTGAAAGTCATTTACAATTACATAGCAAAAGCTCAATGTAAAGAAACATACCCGACTGATGCTATCTTGGCAAAATCTAAATTTTATAGAACTAGTCTGAAGTCATCACTTCACATCTTAAAATCATTAATCGTGGGCAGTGTTGCACATAGATGTATCTCAAAACCAGCCGCAAATGACTTACATCTGTATGCAATACTGCCCGCGTCATGCTTTCTGAAGATTGAAACAAAATCTTATTTTCCCATAAACTCTAAAACCACTATCATTTAACAGCAAACTTACAAAGATATAAAGTCAGGAGAAGAAAAATATAAACCTGCATGATTAAAGCACACTCCATCATTCTGACAATGACAAAAATGATTTTCTAAACTGACTGTACATCCAGTGCAACAAGCATATGTGAATTTGTTCTCTCGTGCAGGAGGTAAAGAAATGAATTCTTGATAGAAAATAAGCATGTACATGACACAACTTGATAGCTGTCTTCAAGAAGTATGAAGGCCACAAAACCAATTTCTTTTTTCAGAACATGAAAAAGTTCAACACTATTTGTGTCTGCCCTGTAGGAGAATATACATACTTAGTGCTTTGTTGATGGTTGGATTTAACCAGTTAAAAAGAGACAACAGAAACAGCAGTCTCAGAACAATTTTTAAAAAAAGGTAATTTTTTTCAAAATGTTCGAACTCTGTTTTGTGGAGGACTAAGCTGTAGACTAGTGAGATTACATACACTGGAGCCCGCTTAAACCAAACATGATTCATCCGAAAACGAAAAGAAAATCTCAGATTTTTTTTCTTTTTCGTCTTTGTAAGAAAACTATCGATTAGCTCAAATGCTCACATTTCAAAAAGGAAAAAATTTCGAGGGTATGTCGACTAAAATTTATCCATTAACTCAAGCAATCAAGTTTTAATTTTTTCTAGACACACAAGAACGAACATGTGTCGACTGCAGGCCAGAGGGAGTCACCGCCAGTGCACTGTTTGTCTACGTTTCTCACAGACATCAGTGGGCCTACACACATAGGCCTACTGTGCATAGCATAGAGAAGCAAAATATGGAATGCATGTCGGTCATGCAATCTTTTGATTGGTTATGGCCTATTGTCTCTGGGACATTAGTTCGTACAGGCTTCTCACATGTGCACGTGATGGCTTGTTATGTGTTTCACGATGTCACAGGTATTGGGCTTTCTCACTTCTTTGGACTAGCGTAGAGAACAATACAGAGAGTATTGATCTAGTATTTTATTTCTAAAATCTGTTCTCTGTACCTATTCAGCAGACTAAGCAAGCTGACAACGTCAAAGAGAAAGCAAAATGACTGCAGCTCAAATTGCTTTTACTAGAGACAGGTGAGAAAAAACTTTCAAAAAGTGAAATTTGCTACAAGCATGGCATTTCAAATTCTGCGCTGTCCACAATCAGCTCCGTTTGAGCAACCCTCTATAAACTGAAGAAAATCTGGCGGTCCAGGAGAGTTTGTGTAAAGCAAACCCTACTGTATTTTGTTACAACTTATGAATATAAAATTGAAGACAAAATTTCCACAATTAAAAAATCAATTCTTAAAACCACTTTAAAATGTTCTCACAGAACTGAGAATGTATTGCATACAGTACAGTGCATGAACTGTGAGTCTTTTAATGTTAGGGTCAGACTAATCGATTAAACAATGTCATAAGTTTTGAGCGTTAGTTTTAGAACTGTTGAATCTGGACATGTACATATCAAGAAAAGGATCAGGACATTAACATTGAGATAAAAGAGAAAAGTGAAACACTAGTCAAATAGCTGCATATATGTCAAGAAACTTGGTGACACTGGAATCTTGGGAATATTTTAGATAACAGACAAATAAATAAAAAAATTAACTCTTAGATTGGTATGTCATCATTACACAATATTGTTCACAGTCACAAAAAGACCCACAACATCATCGTTAAACAAATAATAAATTACGTTTTCAAAAGTCTTCCCACCTATACCACAACCTCAAAATGTTATGCCGTTCTATGTACAGCTATTCCCTTTTTCAACAACATCTGCACAAATACAATGAAAGAAGACCCATATAAATGTGTGGTTGCAAAGGAAACCCTTCAGATGTCCCCAGTCCGAGGGGAACGCCTCGCCTCAGTCCCATTTTTTACACCCTACCCTCGATTTATGAACGGCCGTCCGCTTCCATCGCTTCGAAAATTTGACCTCGCTTTTTTTTTTACTTCGATGAGGTCAGAAAATGAGCATAATTTGATAGATTTTACTATGAACACACCTCATATTCGGTATCAAATTATTCGTCTTTAAACACTAGACAAAGGCGATGAAAAGCCAGGGAAACCTTCGATTCGCATTATTCACCAGTTGCAGAAAGAGGGCCGCAACGCCAGAACGTTTTTCCGTACTCAGTATATTTTTCGTGAATCCTGGATGAGTTCAAAGGATGACAATTTGTTTTTTGTGTATGAGAAAGTGAATTAAAAGTCTTTGAACACGTTTATTCTACTGCTTTCGGATTCGTAAAGCGAGGTTTAGAACATTGAGGAGATCGAAACTGAAAGTCAAATCAAAATGGCTGCCTCCATACGGCAGCTCACAAAGCAACTGAATCAAAACAACACAGATTCTATCAAACTTGCAAACGCAAGAATATTTTGAAGACAGAGATGATCCAGAGGAAAGTGATTCTGATCATGGTGACCTAGATTCATCGGGTAAGTACTCTTTTTTGTTGTTATTTTAATCAAACGTTCTCCAGCCTGAACTTTTCTTTCTCTCTCTCTCCTCTGCTTCAACTTCAAGTAAGGCTTGAGCAGAATCAGATGCTTCCCTTTCTCTCTTGTACCTCAAGTCTGACGTCTTCAGTTTTACTGAAAACATATATCTAGAATCTACATCTAGATTATTTATATCTAATGAAGTGGCTGCTGGTACGGGACCGTACGAGGAGAAAATTTTTTATTTGTACGGCTACATGTTCCCATACATTGTACGATGGTTGATGCCCGGTGTGCGAGAAGGGAGGTTAGCGCGCGGTCAGCGAGAGAGAGAGAGTGAGAGGGGTTCATTGGCACCATAGATTTAGATCTATAGGCCCAATGTACTCCAGCTTTGGGCACAAAAAAAGTTGTAAATATTTACATGACATTGTGCGCAGTTATTGAGCATCAGCAGACAAACACAGATCATGCAAGAATAACCTGACCATTGCAAGAGGCCGCAACCGATGTCTCCCGTATGAATAGAATATTTTCTTCTCGTACGGCCTGTACGAGCAGCCACGGCCTATATCTAATCTAGAGTCTGGATCTTGTCTAGTTTGTTATTGTTCCCTTATGCTTATGCTTAGAATCTACCTAAGGCCTTATCCTTAGGCGTAAACTAGTTATAGAATCTAGCTGCCCTTGTCGGCACTGAGAATGGAATCTCTTACATCCCCACATATGGCTGGTCATCTGCATTGAGCGCCTGCTTCAACAAGATAAAAGGCCTCAAGACCTATCACCACTTTATGGTCCACAACACAGGCATTGTCATCTGCAAGAGAAACGTTGATGCAGAAGAAGAGCGACGTCCTCTCTTGAAAAAGAAAGCCCCTGTACCACAAGATTTGCCACCTGAGGTCCCATCACCTGGGCTGAGCTCAAAGAGACAGTGGTACCTGTATACAGAAATCAGGAAGTTTGTCGCAGAAAAGTTCCGTGACACTGTGACACCACAGCCCAGTGTTGCTCAGCCTTCTGAGGCAGATTCAGAGAACAGTGTCAGTGAGCCGGATGATACCCTAGCAGTTCTTGGACCTTCACGTGCAATCACAGCAAAAAGGCCAGTGCAACACGCTACCGGACGAGGTGGGAAGAAGACCTGAACAGAATGACTAGAAAGTGATTTTTCTTCGAAATTAGTGTTTCTGTTAGCCTTAATTCATAGAGGATCAAGAAAAGATAAGTATGGAGTTGTATGAGTATGCTGAGAGTGCTGTGTTCAGTCCTATGTACAAAAATTAAGTAAAAATCTTCAGCAAAAAGTTTAATCGCGATTTTCTCAGTTGTAGTTTTCTCTTCTTTTCTGACTTTAAAGGGCAATATCTCAGCTTCTAGTGAGGCTAATTGCATGAAATAAAAGTAAATTGTTCAGAAAAAAGTGTAGATTCAGACAAAAAAAATCAACTAAATTTCCATATTTTGGTCAATGTGAGGTTTTCCCTCGCAGCCACACAAATATTGAAACAAAGTCAATGAACATAACATGAGTTCTCTTATCACGCCACGCCCAAGACTGGCCTGGATTGTTCTACAGGACAGCAGACCTGGCAATGAAGGTGTTAAAATACGTATAAAAAAGCTCTTGGTGAAAAAAAAAAGTCAAAACTCCTTCAAAGACTCTGATATTAAAGAGAGAAAACTGTAACAATGAGGTAAACTGTATGACAGTCCTGCATTCCCAGAAAGACAAGAGCATCTGAAAGACATGTTGCGGCTAGTATAACACTGCACAAAATAATTATTTTGTTTTTAGTGGGCTTTAGAAAGTTGACTTCAAGATCATGGTCAGGAAAACTTGTCCACTTTGATAGTCAAGGGAACTTCTGGACGCCGATGGGATGGGAATCCATCAAAAGCTTGCATCTTTTTTCTCTCTTCACGCCTGAAATCATACAAGAGTTTTGAAAAAAAAAGAGTTACCCTCATTTCAAAAGTTAGGCAGGTACTTTAAAACAAAGGTGGTCACTTCATTCTCAAGGGGTTTAATGTTGATCTCAAAGAAAAAAAAAACCTTGAAAGACTGGACAACATAGAGCATGTGAGAAACAAAGGGCAATTCAGTAGAATATAAAGAAATAATATATCTAAGCCGTTCTAGAGTGCCTACCATTTACTCACTAAATAGTTGTGACTAGAATTCACAATTAGTAAAATACTGCCATACTTCGTCAGAAGCAGATGGACAAAAATGACACATTAACTTTTCCGTTCCAGGACAAAAATGACACAAAAAAGAAGTATGAAAATCTGCAAACACAAGAGCACCCACAAAGTTCCCCTAGAGAGAGTATGCATGCATTCATAGAAGAAATACGACACACACACACTATGACAATTATAAGACAGCAGAAACATAAAAATCAAACGGAAGAAAGAGCATAATGACTACAAATAAAGAAAGAATGACCAAGCAAGTAGAAGACTAGTATCAGTCAACCCTGTTCTTCACTCAGGAGAAAACGTGAACTCAAGTTTAAATGAAAACTGTCGACTCATGGGCCAGAGATTTTTTCAAATTGGTAATAAAGACTCTAATCCAGCATCAAATACTAGTAATCACATTATTATAGTGTACAACTATTCAACACGACAACAGCCACATTTCACCATGATCAGGAAGGAGAAAATGGTACCACTGAAAGGAAGCAAAAGGAGCAGCCCACATTAGATACTACCACCAACCACTTCCATGTTCTTTATCAAAGCTTTCACTTACATTCTCTTCTTCTCTTCAACAATCTGTTGTAGAATCAGTCGTTTCTCAATATCTTCCTGTGTGGAAAAATCATCCGCATCTAGGAAGCCTTTATCACCAGACAGAATCTGAGGGAACATGACAAACAGTTAAAAGAGAGAAAAGGTTATTATTAGCTGTGTCACTTTTCAATCCGACATACAAGAAAAAAAAAAAGCAAACATGCTCAATAATGTTGGTGGTGACATCAATATCAGTGCACACTGAAGAACACTTTGGAAAACTTATTTGCTCCAAGGCTTCAAACAAATCATTTTCTGCTGTAATTTTTACGGTCCCTACAACTACAGCAGTCATTCTACAGAGGTCCTGACTTTTTTTCAAGTTGAATTTATCTGTCTCTGCCCTTTTTGTGTCCAATAATCTTCGATTTGTAAGAGGTATGAAGCTTCCCAAGAACAATAAAAATTTCAACCTGGGTTCACCTTGTACTTGACAACATAAAAATCATTGTCAACAGTAATTGAAACACAGTACCTTGATACCGACGAGATCTCCGTCTTGCACGTAATATGGGGCTTGGCGGATGTTGGTCTTATGATTTCCACGTTTCTTGCCCTTGTTCTTTACAGTTTTCTGTGGGTGTTCAACATACACAGTGAGACACAGGACAAACAACTCCAGGAAGAAAAAATGAAGAATTAACTTCATTAGCCTTCAGTAATATCATCATAATTAAAAACATTTATGGGATTTGAAAAAAAAAGATTCATTTCATAGCTATGAAGCAGATTAAGAAAGGGAAATGAAAAAGTTGCAGTTAGTCTAAGGAGCAAAACTAACTGAAAAAATCTATAAGAAAAAATTAAATAAAAATCAAGTAAGAATTATCATAAGCTTTGGAAGCCTAACAAAGCACAACACAATCAAAGCAAACTGTCATCTTTACATGATTCACCAAACCAGGATCCTGTTTTCGTTCCAGGTAATCTACGCTGTCTAGTTCACATTTTGTTATACGACTCAAAACATTATTTCAAAACAAATTTCATTCATTCATGAAAGGGCATAAATAGATTAAAAAAAAAACCCAACTCTGTTATAGTCATAGTCAGACTAACAATTTTAAATTCTAAAGACGTAACTTTGTTTAAAATTAAGCATCACTACAAATTAAATATGTCAAATAAAAGTGGCCAAACCATCAAACAAACAACAGCAAGATTTATATCTCCCAACTCATGACAAACAAAAATTTGACCAACAAACTTTTAAAAAGTAAAGAAACAGTCAGTCTATATAAGACTGAAGATTTGCAAGCACCTGTGGCATATCACGCAGCACTGTCCACACACAGGTGTCAGGGTTATATTTCGCCAACAGTATATCATGGAGAGGCAGTTCGAACCGCGATGCCACGGCTTTCTTCAGATCTCCAGCCCCGACTCCAGCAGAGCTGTTCCACACAAACTCTTGTGCTGGCATGTAGATGCGAGAACCGCTGATCTTCTGTGCCACCATCAGTAAGATTTCATGTAGGCTACAAAAGAAAAAGAGGCGTACTATGAATGTGTGATAGCAACTTGTCGCAGACAACTCAAGGCTCAGAAAAGTACATTAATTCAATAAAAGTCTCCTTGGTGCTCTAGAAGGGAAGGGCAAAGTCAGACAAATGTCCGAGATATATCACATGAGGGACCAACCAGCAACACTTCCGCCCACCAGCAATTAGAGATAAGATAAAATCAGAAGAACATATAAATGCTATCTGAGAACAAGAAAAATAACGTCTGATAAAAAAAAGCAGAAAGGCTCCCCATGTACTATCATATTGCCTTGACAACAATTCTATCGTATTGTGCTGACAACCCTTTCTGACAAGGAAAAACAAAAAGATGCACGAAAACAGTCATTTTCCAGTAACAGTAATTAGTTAAATGAATTGATTCACGGATAGACTTTACTTACAGTGAGCATCCTTGCTTGCTTATTGCATGTACAACAGAAACTAGTACATTCCAATCACTTATTCTATAAATATGTTAATAATTAAAATAAATCTTTAACAAAATCTCTCAGTGGTAAAACGTAGAATTCACATCAAAGCCAAGTTAAAAAGATACAGTCTATCTAAGAGTAATTCACATACCCCAAAGTTTCCTCTTTTTTCAGAATCTGTATAGCTAGATGGACACCTTCTTTAGAGTTGGCATGCCTGTATCAGAGAAAGAGAGAGAAAAACTGATTTAAAAAACCCATGGCTGAACAAAAGTAGACTGCCAGTGGAGCTAACTGCCTGCCTCACAGCCACTTCAAACTGCAGCTTGTCAGAAGTCAGTGTGCTTAGACAGCCTGAAAGCAGATTTCAATCATATGAATGTGGGTAGAAAGAATTTGTGGTAACTATACCACTAGCTCAATATAATGTTGATTCTGTGATTGAGGAGGAAAAACTTCCCTCTGAAAGCTTTACAAGATAAAAAAAGAAATGACAGTAAAAGTCTGAAAATAAACCCACTGCAACACTTGAAAAATAAAAAATGTCCTTTGCCGAGTCTTTTTCTACATGAAGCACATTAGTTTCATCTCCAGTCAGCCTCAACATAATACCAAGGTAAATGGCATCTGCAAAGCTTCATTCAGTTTATGTAAAAATACCTGAGTGTTTGTGAGGAATTTCGGATCACCCCCTTCAGTCTGTTATTCTCAATGACTCTGAGGCGCATAAAGTTGAGGGTTGGAATCCGCAGGTCCTGGAATTGTGGTGTAGACAGCAACTCTTCCTTCAATCTCTCCACACCAGTTGCTTTTGGCACCACCAACTGTGATCATGTTCAAAAAAGCAAGTGAAATTTTCTAAATAGATATTTCAACTGGTTTGATGTAAGAATACACTTTTTTTATACACATAAATAAGCCTCTGTCAAACAATGGAAAGTAAAACACATGAAGGATACTTGCTGAGTACAGCAAAAATAAGTTGGTTCTATAACTCAACCTCAAGAAGATCAGAATGCTCAGACCACTATCCCATCTGAAATTATATCTAGGTTAAAAAAGAAGAAACATATACAGGGTCCCCACCAAATCCTGGAAATTTTTTTCAAGACCCCTATTCGAGGGAAAAATAAGTCTGCTGTGCGTCAAGAATGATCCCCCAAAAAAGCCAATCTATCAATGATAAGAAGTCAAAACGTCTTTAAATCAATGCAAATGTACATTTTGTAGTATAGTCTTCGAACAATAGATGATTATAATACTGGGTGACGGCCAACCCAGCTTCTCAATTTTCTGAGGGGGGGGGGCTCATCCGTTTTCCAGGGGTATGTTATGTTACATAACAATGACAGCACATGCTCCATTTATCTAATATATGTATATGTTTGTGAATACACACACACACACACACATGTAGGTTCATTATATACAGTCAATAACATGTATTGAGACACTGGGATCTTGTGTGACTTAGGTATTTCAGTCTGTTCTTACTCATTCATATTTTCCCCTTATAATAGCTGATATAAACAATATAAAAAATGAATCCTGTTTTGAGCCTGAGAAAAGACCTAGAACCAGAATATCGACTGTCAATAACCAGTCTGGGTGTCATGAATCATATAATAAACGTGAAGACGAAAACTATTGCTCAAACTCAAGGTAGAGTAATATAAGTAATAACTTGAATTAGACCTGCATGTGAGCCTCAACCAGATTGTCTGAAAATTTTGCGCAAAACCCCCCCCCCAAAAAAAGGCCTTTGTGGGTGTCATAAGGAAGAACATCCGAGTAACGAGCGACCACCCCAACAAACACAATAAAGAAGAGACCTAACCCTAACCCTACCCCCAAAAAGAACCTGCAACGGGCCTCATGTAAAAAGGCCAAAACAAGTCCTAAATGAAAAAAAAATTTAATTAAAAAAACCACACTCCAAAACAAACAAGGAGCATATAGATCTAGATCTAGATTCTAGATCTATATATGGCTTACATCTACATTGCTATAGGGTTTGATACAATAACACAATAGAATTGGGAATCCTTCATATATATATATATCTAGATCTAGAAATCTAGTAATCTAAATAAATCTAGGTCTAGATCTTGTAGAACAAGTGAATAGGAATAGGCCTTGAACTAGAAATCCGCATCCGATTCCGAACAGAGGGACTCAGCTGAGTCTAGATTCTAGATCTAGATCTAGATTCTAGATCTTTACTAAATAAATAAACAATTCACGCACCTGATGAAATGCTTATTTTTACCAATATAAAGATTACAGCACAACCTATGATAGGGTTTGACACAATAGAATTGGAATATGAATCCTCCATTGAGGTCTATAATGATCTATATAAATCTAGATCTAGATTCTATTAGAACAAGAGAGTCGGACTTGAATGAATCCACACGATCTGAACAATTGAATTAGTCAACAAACGAAATTCAAAATGGCCGCTCGAGCACGAAACTGAAAGTAGATAATTTAAGTTGTCGTCCTTTTTCGTATTCGCATTTCTACTTAGGTTCCGACAATTATGTCAGAAACGCCGACGTCGGCAGTCGGCGGTGCGCGCGTCGGCGGTCGGCACGAAAACGAAAGTGCCGACGAAGTCGACGGGAGAAAAATGGGTCACTGGCAGTCGGCCAAGCCTCGCACTACGCACATTGACTGATACAGGCTGGCCTAGCGATAGCATCGGCCGGTTCGCGGGTCGGGTCGCGATTGTCGGATTTCAGACGATTGTCGGCAAACATGCAGGTCTATTGAATGGCTCAAGTAGACTTATACAGTGTAAGAAGTGTACAAACTGAGGGAGGGCAAGATGCAGTGACACCGAAAATCTGCCAATCTGGAACAGAAAGCTAAAAAAAATATATTATATATTAAATACTATCACCCCATCCAATGAAACGCGAACACTCAAGTTCAAAAACAAGGCATGACGGATCCCGATTCCACACAAGGCCTGCACCAACGTGCGCTTTGCAAAGAGCTCTTATAGTGGTTATCAAAATTCTAAAAATTTGCTTCCAAGCTCAGTTTTTGTCCTCTAGTGTAGCCTTCAACCCCACCCCACCCCCTTCCCCCAGGTGCATCTTTAAAAAAAAGAAAAAATCAATACCCCCCCCCCCCATTCCGGAGCCCTATACTTCACAGCACACAGACTGCCGGTACTCACACGATGCTTTATCATGTGATGTGAGCGTGCAGGTTCACTGACTGGACATGATGGCGAGCCTGACAAGACGCTTGTATAACTTTCTTTTCTTTTTTTTTTTTTCACAAGTGACAGCACAGGACTTATATTGATTTATTTTCATGGCGACACAGCGTTTGAAATTAACAACTGACATGTTACAAATGTTGCGTTATCTATCAGACTATTACCGGAAAATTTCTGGGTGGTAACGAAAGCAAGAGTAGATCTTGATTCTTCACGATCGAGCCTCGGTGTCACACATACACTTCCGCCTGCCGTCATAGCAGTTCAATTATGTTTCGTCCTCATGATTCATCAACCATACTCTCTAGATAGCTACACTACTAATAACACCAAGGCCCTATCCTTTCCTGACCCATCACAAAATTCCCGAATTTTTCCCCATTTCCCGACCAGGTGGGGACCCTGTATATAACTTAGCTAGTCTTCATTTGGAAAAGATATCTTATGGTACAACCATTATGATGAATTATGGATGTCAAAGATAGCAAAAGCATCATTCCTATTGACACGAATTTATATTTTCATTAACTGCTACAGTACCACGTTATGATTTTGGAAACTGAGCATGGCTATCTTTAACTAAGTGTAGGCAAACACCCACTCTGAAATCAAAATCAAATCTACTTTACTGAGTGGTGAACATTTCATTTACTGAGGGATAGAGAAAACGAATACACAATATCATTTTTTAAAATCTTACTGGATTTTCAAAGAGCTGTTGAAAAGCTGGGCACAAACAAACATTCAGAGGATTGAGATCTTTTCTGGGGACGTGATCCTTCACGGACAACCTGCTGGCCAGTTCCACTATATGGACACAAAAATAAAAAAAGTAAATGAATTTAGACTCATAGAAAAGAACGAACTGTGTGCCTGAAATATAACATTTTCAAAGCATGACAAATATGTCCTCGTGGTTTTATGCACCCCGCATAATTTAGCAAAATTTGATCATTTTTTTGCATAATTTCTGATTATTTTCCTTTATCATTCTTTGTTAAAATTAACAGAATCGCATAATTTCACATTTTTGGGCTCAGTTTGCATAATTTCACATTTTTTTTGGGCACAAAACCACTGGGACAGAAATATAAGCAGATTTAATTTTACAATGAGTTCACACAGAGACATATGGTAGTGTTAATGACTCATTATTCCATTTAATTTTTACTTAAGTCTTTTTCTTACCCCAGCAACTGAAAACTAAAGAGCTGAAATTTGTACACAAGAATTGTCAACCATACTCCTGTCCGGTTCTTCAATTTATACCCTACTATCAGCTTCCATCAAATCAACAGACTCAAATCAGTAAGGGCATTCACTATCCTTATCATGACTTCAAGTCACACACAACCAGTGCAGAGCTGTCAGTGAAAAATGAAATCTTCACCTAAAGAGCTAGAAACACAACTGTTCATATAGGTTTTTCTTTCATAAATGAAAAAGATAAGAGAGTATGCAACCACAAAATCTCTTCCCGCTCATCTATACAAAGGAAAAAGGTCATGAAGAACTTCACCAAATGACAACAGGCAGGATATCTCTCAAATGAAATAAATTAAGGGGGTAGGAATACACATTAAACCAAACAAACTTAACAAGGATAGTAAAAAAAAAGTTGTTCCCGCATCTGATCCGGACATTGGGGATTGCCTTGTTAGTGAGACAACTTCCTGAGCCTTCGGTATATTGTGGTAGGGCGGCCAGTTCCTTTCCACGCCGCTTTTACTTCCCAAACTCGAAGTCAGGTACCCATAACTGCTGGGTGGGCAGAAGGGGGGAAAAAAAATCTGTGTCCGAACCGAGGCTCGAACTCGGACTTTCCACTTCGGGGACTAGCACACTAACCGCTCCACCACCCCACCCTCGCCAAGGATAGTATTATTAATTAAATTGCCATTACAGAAAGTGAAACAGCATTGAATACACAATATAGATAACTAATTAACTTGCACAATACTTACACATAATTTTGTCCTCCTCCTCCTGTCGGTTAAGAGATGAGACACAACCTGGCCTGTCCCCTGAGCCCATCTCTTGGCCAAAATTTCCTGCTTCTTCCATCACCAGCAGCACAGTCAGGCACACCTCGTCCTGAGGAAATTTGTAATGAGTAACAGCCTTGAGACCAGAAGGAATGAAATTTGATAAATAGGCTAGGCTTTTCAACCCCCCTCAACAATTAACTGTCAGTTTTTATATCAATTTTAGTCGGAACATTTGATTGCAAGGGGGAAAACAAAAACTTTCTAAGGAGCTGAAACACTTTAACTGTGCTGAAGGGCTTCGTTTTTTGTTGTTTTCCATAGAAGTTTTACAGCGCTCGCAACTGCATTAGATTATATGAGCATCAAAGGGTGGATGTCAATAGAGAAGTCCTTACAGGGAATCGGGCTTACTCTGCTCATGTCTCTAGCTTAAACAGCACAAAGTCTGCTTCAACTATCAAGGCACTCCCAGGCAGTTATAAGCATGACGTTGATGAATCAGCCCATTTACAATTCTACTGTGCATAAGAACATATTAATGTCCCCCTTTTGGGAATGGTCTACAGACACTTCAGTTAGTAGCACCGCCCCGGGGGGTATGAAGGGCTTCATGCATCTCACTGGCTGAAAAATAGATATTAAGTCTTGAAAACTTTGTTGTGCAATAACCATGTGATTCCTTTCAAAAAGGTTGAATGTATGTTTTGTTAAGAGGATGCATTGACAAAAGGTATGTACAATCAGGGTTTGAACCACATACTTTGGTGTGCCTTCAGACATGCTTGATTTCTGCTGTCTGAGAGAGGGACAGAGGGAACCAAGGGACCCTAGTGGCAGAACAAAACCAACTTCACACCATGAGCACTGTACATTTACTTGACCTCTGATCAGTACACTTAAAGAGAACACAGTGCAGAGATACAACGAGACAGCAGACAGAAACCAAGGAAGGACATGAAGGGACTTCACGGACAGCATTATCAAATCAAGCCTCCCCCCTCCTCCCCCCAAAAAAAATTCAACCAAAGCAACAGACCAAAAACAAAACCTCATCAAAATTTCCCCAAACCACACTCCACTCATTCATTTCTCACAAGCCCCGTTCACAGAATTCACTTCATCTGACCTCATTCCCAAACACTGGCCTTTGACCTCACCTTCTTGACCAGCACACCTGGCTGCAGCACCAATGTGTCCCCGTCATTGATCAGCAAGTCCAGCAGAGAAACATCCAGATTCTCCAAGGCCTCAGACGGGTCGCCATACACGTCCGTCTTGCTCAGATACCACTGGTTTCCTGCACATGAACATGAACAGCACATGCTCAGAAATGTCAAAAACGACCGCCTAGACATTTCAACCCTATCTGTACGCCATAGGGTCATTTTGTACCCCCGGGGTTGTATTCTTCACATTTTAGAATACTTCTAGTACGAAGATCTCTTTGAAACTTTCAGTATTTCTCAAAAAATCATTTTGACAGACTACTATGCAAAGTGTATGGATGGGATTAACGAGTAAATTTACCCATGTCGTATGGATACGATAGTAAAACATGACGTAGGTATAGGGTTAACCAAAGAAAAGACTTCCTAAAACACAGTGTAAATTTTGAGCACCTCAAAAGACACATCTTACAACTCTGACTTTTTGAAGGCCTTCGAAGGAGTCTAATTTTTTTTTTCCATTGCAAGAAAGTACCTAAGCCACCAGGCACACTGGGAGACCATTTCCACATGGGCCGGAACATTAGACCATTACATACAGCATCATAAAATCGTTAAATCACTTGCCACATTTAACAGTTTTGCTTCACTGCCAGTATCAGTGCCAATATGAAAAAATAAAACGTAAGTTGAAACCTATACAACGAAACTATTTCCACCATATTAATTGTCGGTTGGGAAAGGGGTCCCATTGCTTACCCACCAAGCCCAATGTCTACATTTCTGAGTGAGTGGTAACTCTTTGTACTTTGAGCATAGTAATCAAATTTGTCACATAACCAGATCATATGGAGAGAAAAGTACTTTACCTACCCCCTTTAGGAGGAATATTTCTTTCAATCTGTAAGAACAGATTTGTCTACAGCCAACAACTAAAACACACAACAAACACACAGTTCAAAGAGCACTGACCTTCACAGTCCATGAGCTGACACGCTGCTTGAAGCAGGCTCTGCACAGTCAGCGCTCTGTCCACCAGAAACTCATGCTTAGACATCAGCTTGCCATTCTCCACCTTATTCACACTGATTGTCATCTGAGAGTTAAAAAGAATGCAAGACATTAGGAGTATAATATCCATTCTACTTCATAGAAATCTACTAAGCTAAAAGGAACTCACCTTAATCAAGACATAATTTTCTTATTTGACAAATTTTGAAGGACTTACAGAAACCAGGCTTTTGTAATCAGATTCAAGCATGTGCTTCTTTGAAAAACAGGTATTTTTCTCTGAAGGAATGTATTGTATTTACTAATAATCAAGCTTGAATAGCTTAGATGACTAAAAAGGTGTCGCATTCACAAAAACATTAAATAGTCAGTACTCTAATAAATGTACCTGTGTTTATTGTTACGAGCCAACTGACATGTTCTGTTCACATTTCTCTGTTAAAATAATCTGTTCCCAAAGATAAAATATAGGCAGTATAAAAAATATTGAACAGACCAAATAATTCTATGTTATATCTGTAACTCGAGAACTTCTTTAAGGCTGAAATGAAAATAACACAAAACAAAATAAATCATTCTCTTAAGATTGTGTACAACAGCAGAGAGATCTCTTAGTGCTCACCTCTGTGTCCTGTGGTGGCCTCCCACTTTCCAGAACAACACAGGCACCATCAGAAAGACCACAATCTTGTAAGCTGAGACCTTCACGTACTGGGATGAAAAGAAAAATCACGGGATTCAGAATCTATTTTGAAATAGGAGTCAATATTATAAACATTAAAAAGTGATGTGAAAGTTGACTTGAAAATTGGGACAAGAAAAGCATGAAAAAAAAGTGGAAAGGAAAAGGAACCACAAATTACCTGCTTTATGATTTGTCAGATTTAGAGAAAGGGAGAGAAACATAGACTATAAATTGGTCAAATGAGGAAAGGGACAAAATCAAAATTAATGACCTCAAGTAATTCAACAGCAAAATTTTTAAAAAATGTATAAAGAGCCTTCACATTTTCCATTGACCAAAGTACCAGTTTAATCATAAAGTTCAAACAAAAGACAAGACAGTGTTTACTTTAAATATCAAAGCAGAAAAAGACTGCGAGAAGTGTTTCTATATGACATGAACATTACAAAACGCAGAGTACTAAGAGAAGCTGCATTTTTTTGGTGTCAGTGACTCACATGGAGGTTTTAGTCCTAGACTGCGATGGTCTTCTCTCAATCTGACTGTTTCTGTTGACACTGCATGCACTTGGAGAAGATTCATAGCCTGGACTTTGAAATCCTTCACACTCTACAAAAGTTGGGATCAGAGTTAAAAGGTTGTGAGCAACAATATAAGGCCAATAGAAATAATTCAAATATAAATACTGTGAAAAAGGAAGAACTCACCTAGTCTTCTTCAAAACCCCACCACTGTCCAAATATACCTGGCCCTGGTGTTTCACCACTTCTATACATCTACAATAAACATCCAACATAATGAGCCCCTTTAAGGACCAAATTCACAAGAATATTAAGAGTTAAAAAATTAGGGGTTTTACAGTCTTCAGAATGCAGGTTAATACAACAGCTAAAGTGGAAAACTCATAGAAGGAAGTAAGACAACAAGTTCATCCACCAACTGCCTCTACTGAGTACATAAAAGACACACATGTCTGCAACTTACCACAGAAGGTCTTGTGCGGGCCACTGCAGTTCTACAGGTTACTTGACCTAGGTTCTGGAAAACAGAATAATAAATCAATTCGTTTAAATTCTTTAAAATCAAACATTGAAGACCAATATACTCTTTTTTCCTTATTTACCACCACAAGAAAGATGTGCCATCCTGCCTCCCCCTCTGGAAAAAACAAACTAATAAACAAACATCAATTTGTTCAATACAAATATCACATCATTTGCTTTATTTATCATGAAAAGACAGCAAAGATGCTCTCTTCTAAAGATTGCGCAATCATTTCCTTTCAGCCTGTTGGGTATATTCACCTATCCTGACCGCACAAGATCACACAATTCTTAAACCAAATATTATTTCCTAATTGTTATAAAAAGATTCTCCAAGACATGCTTGCCATAGTTAAAAAAACAAAAGTAAGTTCTCATCTGACTGGAAAAACCATTTGCCATGACAACAAAATACTCAGCAGTACCACATCAATGCCTCAAAGTTCCTTACCCCAGCCAGTCGCTCCAGTCGCTCCTGCAGAGTGATAGACCACTCAGGCTCCATAGGTAATCTGTTGCCCTGGCAAGCTTCAGTTTCTTGTTCCTTCTGAGGTTGTGTGCCAGCCTCACTATAAGGAAAAGAAAACAATTTGCGTTCTGACCACACTAGCATGGACAACTGTTGTGTTTGAGCCATAGCATGGAGCAAGTCAGCATGACAATACCCAAATTCTAAAAGGAACAGAAAAAGAAGCAAGTAGGAAGAGAGACGAGGGCACAAACCACACAAAAAAAGAACAGACTTACCGAGACAGCACATTTCTTAACTGTAGATTTTCAAAAATGAAGGAAATCTCTTCCTAGGCAATCAACATAGTTATAAATTCTATCAAAATATTCTTCAACTTGCTACTATCAATGACACTGTCACAGAATTTAATGCGACACCTCTTCCATAACGTTTTGCTTTACATTTTTGTCTTTTCTTATTCTATCATCTCGCCCAATACCTATTACAAAGGGGGGGGGGGGGGGGGGGGCACGGAAGAAGAAGTAAACGATGGCATATGAGTGTGTCCATATGTGCATTTTGAAATGCATGTGTCCCTGAGATTGGAAGAAAATTTGACATGCAGGGGTACGTTTTGATCCCTGAAAAGTATCTCAAGCCCACACGACTGGGAGAGGGTCCCATACAAATGCATGCCATTATTCTATTGCCCCTCTAAAATCCAGACAGGAACCTTGTAAATCAAGGAAGACAACTAGAACATTTCATACAAAGAACCAAAAGTTAGCAATTTTTCCACTTAATTTGATTTTCCTTTCCGGGGAAAGCTTACCTGTCATCGATAGGTCCAGCAAGTAACACACTGCCATTGCCCAGACCTGACTCTGCCAAACTCACAGTATCGCTTAGAGGCAGAGCCCTCAGAGTGTGATTTCCATTATCTCCCAACTGTCAGGCAATCAAGAAACATTGGTTAATGCATTAAATCACAGTACACACATTTCTCAAAACATCATAGAGCCTTGAGGAAATATTGTGTCAAAACAGGACACCTCATGAGATAAAGAACTGTCGAAGAAAATGTCTTTCAGGTCAAAATTTTAAAAATACAAATTATATGTAAAATAAGTTCTTAACCCTAATTGGTAGAAAACAAAAAGCTTTCAAAGAAACAGATCTTTATTCCACATTTTAGCATTTTCTTTGATTTTAGGCTTTTTAGTGGGTCATTGCCCTTAAAAGTAAGTTTTACTCATTTCCTGTTTTTAAATGACTATCTGGTTGTTATGAAGTCTTAACCAAATTTCTCGCTCAGTGTCCATTACAGACTTAGACTTTCTAAAAACTAAACTTTTTTGACTCTCAAAGTAAAAAAGGAGTACATTAATACACTTATGAGACCACACAGAACGAGAAACAAAATCTCAACACGTAGGGTAACAATTAGATTAGCCAGACCCACCTCGCTGAGATGACTGAGCTTCATCTCCCTGAGCTCCAGGTCGGTGGCAGACACCACCACCTTGTACAGGTCCAGCAGACTTTTGTTCTTAGCCAGCACTACCTGAGCCAACAGTCTTTGTATGTCAGAATCCCGCACAGTCAGGAAAATTGGCTCACACGCCTCGCCGGTAGCCACAAACTCCTCATTTATCTGGTAGAAATACGAGTTTGTGTATTTGTTTATGTGAGTAAAAAGAAGCATATCGACACAATAAATCTCATTTAGTGCATGGAAAAATGACGATAGACAGAACAGACAGAAAAAAAAAGGGAGGGAAAGAAGAGAAATACAACCTTCCAGTGGCATCCTCCACTCACCTGCTTTGAGTAAAACAAAAGAACATCTTCACCATGAGACACATGAAAGTGAAAGTTCAGTACAATAGCAATACTGAGAGGTAGAAAGAAAACTGACAGCACAAGAGCACCCATCATCCCACAAGCAACAATATTTTTGCTGAACTTTGAGAATGGACAACTGCATAGAATGAAAAGAAAGCTACAAAACTCCAACAGAGTAAGAAAAAGACAAGAGAAACGACAAAAAACCCCCAAAAACAGAGAAAAATTGAAGAACAAGTTTTCAGCATTACTCATAGGTATCGCATAAGTGTCCCCCCAATCGCTGATTAATTTCCAGATTTTTTGCACACCCCTCTGCTCCTTATTCCATACCCCCTTCCTCCTAGTTTATTATTTTCCAGCTTGCCACGACCGATGGTCATGTGAAACATTATATCTAGAATCTAGATATCTGAATGAAACTTGTTTTTCTGTAAATTACATTGCAAATTACCCTCAACGTCAGACCTAGTACCGGTACCGGGTTGTCTACCCCAATTTTCTGTGCATTTTAAAAACTTTTGTACATTGGTTTATATTTTTTTATGAAACTGGTTTGTAATGGGAAAAGTTGTCACAGTAACTTACTAAAATCACTAAAATTTCATGATCCTTGTCCTTTTATTCACTGAAAGAGAAATAAAACAGATTTGTTCCCACTAGTACAGGGGTAAGAGGTTGAATGCGTCACAAACCCCCCTCCCCATTATTAATTTTGGACCCCTTGTCCACCCCCCCCACCCATATTATTCCTACCCCTCCCGTTTATTCGATACCTTAGAGTAAGAAGCAGAACTGAGACACATTCCTACTAAAGCAGATATCACTACTGAACAATGATAAATCTGTATTTGCACTTAGATTCAATAACAAACAAACGAAAAACCGGGGAAAAATGTTTTTTTTAAAAACAAAATATTGAAATCCAGTTATAAATCAAACAAGCGTGAAGAAAAAAAAAAGAATTACACATTTTGAATCCATGGAAAGTGCAAAGTTTGGGAGAAGAAAACCCAGGAAAACTTACCACAGCTCCATTCCATACAAACAAACCAGAGTCTGCGGATAAGCCCAGGTCCTGAAGACTGGAACTCTCATCTGTAGAAAAAAAAAGAGTAAGTGAAACTACCACTTAGGCAAAATAAAAGACAGCACCATCAAATTACATACCACACCTTTATATCACAACACCCAGAGGGTAAAATACAAATTACGGGGTCATGATGATAAAAATGCTGTCATAACATTGGCTCATAGTTTTTCAAGTTTAGCAATAAAAATAAAAAAAGCTCCATTAAGTTAACAGCAACAAACAAAAAAGACCCCCCCCCCCTTCACCCCAAAATCCAACATCAAACTAATTTCTGAAGCCGAATAGACGACAAGAAAACTTGCAGTAAAGATACACACAAGTGTTTGCTAATAAAAATAACACATAACATTTTATTCAGCATACCCTCAAATTCTTCAAACAGATGATACCCGCCACAGCAAGGTTTCAGTCTGTGCAAGGAAAAGTCATGCATCGCATAATCTGGCTTTGACTCCAATCTCTGGGGGAAAAAAGAAAAGAAAAAAACTACTAATGTTAACGGTGCTGTGCATTTGCTCACTTGAATTCCTACAGTTTAAAAAGCAAACATATACCACCTTTTAGCCTTGAACCAGAATCTAGTTCCTTACAAGGCAAAATGCGGTACATATGCCCATAATGTTTTCTTTCTTCATGGCAGAAGCTGACAAGAGCTTTGTCTCGGTTTCAAACAAAAAAAAAATAAAAAAAAAAATAATATAGCAGAATTGATCGGAACATAATATATTTCGTTCAAGACAATATTAATATCTAAGGAGAAACATTTTTAAAAAGTTATTTGCATGTCAAGACCAACATAAGAGAAATGATGTTTAGCATCATTATTCCAAATGAACAAACAGGAAAACAAAACTTGTCAGAGACAGTAAAAATTTCTCAGAGTTTTCAACCTTTACTATTCAAGAAGCCATTAATTATCAACAATGAGCAAGTTTCAGGTCTTGAGCTTCTTAATATTAATATCTCACCTTTCAGTTAACAATCAAGCCTGCACCTTAGATGGTCTTTTCATAAAATGGGCCTTAAGAATTGTGTTCTAATGAAATGCATACATATCAAGATTTTATTAATATATAGGAACGCGTAAACTCCAGCAAATGTACTTTATGCACTAGCGAGCCTTTTCTTCAATGAAATAAAGCCAGCTCACCTGCATTATCTCCATGCGCAACTGACCCAGACTGCTCCGACGGTCTATATCTATCACAAAATGCTCAGTTTCACAGTTAGTAGATGATTTAGAGCGCAGCACACCATCATAGCGAAAATCTTCTTGATGGTAAATCTTCAGGCTGACTCTGTTGATAGCTGCCTCATACTCTTGCCTGCGGAAAGTCATCATGTCTTATTAAGAGCAGTACTTTTAAAGCCTCCCTTGCAAGAATTAAACAAATTGTTTATAGATAGACATATTTATTTTTGTGTTTAATCTCTAAAACCAATAAAAGTGAAGTTTTACAAATTTTTAAAGTCTGAAGACTATTAAGTTTTTAAATAACTGGCAAACTACACAGACTATACAAGATACAAATTTACACAATGCCTCTCTCTCTTTCTCTCTCTCTCTCTGAACAGATGTCATCACAATTTCCTTTAAATGTTTTTATAGACATTATGAAATTATGTGAGTATCTAACTTGTATTAAGTATTTAATTGCTTATTGACCCAAAATAGTATATATCATATGATAAACATAACACAATTTCCATCTAAGCCCTATGAAAAGTAATCAGGGCGCACAAAAAAATCTCACTTAACCAAAACTTAAATACCAGAAAGTGGGTAACAATAATAGATAGCATTTGTGCAGTGCAAACTACTGCTGAACAGCAAGCTCTAAGCGCTTTACAATCTGTACCATTACCCCAACAAAGCTGATAGCATTAAGAAATAATCTCAACTTCCTGGAAAGTATACAGAGCATGCTGCCATTTTACTGGCACTGAAACACTAACTTAATAACAAAATCTTTTGCTGTCTGTGGCCGGGTACCCATTCCCACCTGAGTGAAGTAAGGAACATTTGTGTAAAGTGCCTTTCACAAGGACACAATGTTGGACCTGAGGCTAGAACAGCCGAACCCACAACCTCACGATTACAAATGCGGTAGCATAACCATTAAACTACTGACGCCACCATCAGCCATTTGCTTTCCCCACAGAGAGATGAGCAGCCCACAGCAGAGACTACACCTCACCTCTGTGCCTCCAGAGACTTGTTCAGTTCCTCTACCTCCTTCACCAAAACATCTGGAACATTGAAAGCCCTGTCCCCTGCCCCTGCAATGACACCAGTTAAATCGAAGGTTATTATCATGGCATTAAAAAAAAAGAGTATCTAAAAAAGAAAATAGGACAAATACTATAAAATTTCAAAGCTTGACATTAATGCCTACAAGACCATATAAGGGTATGACACGGTGTAGGAATAATGAAAAACATCAAAATTAATCAAAGTCCAAGCATCACAATGCACATCTCTGAACTAACCACAATTTAAAAAGGCATAACATATTTCAGAGACTGAGGAAAAAAAATCTTCATTAAAAAATCAACCTGCACCCTGAAAAAAACAACAAAAAAAACCAACAACTTCAACCTACCCCCCCCCAAAACAAAACAAAACAAACCAAAAAACCCTGCTACATTCCTGAGAGATAAAATAAAATGACGATATGTAAAGAATATAAATGTTGACAGATCAGACGACGCAGATAATCTAAAAGGACAAATTTATAGCTAAAAAGAACCATTACAAACCTTCTGTAGGCCTGTTTAGAGACTTCAGTCTGTAGAACAGCATGTACGCACTCTCTTTGCCAGAGAATTGTTTCTCTATATCATGTGTGCTGATCGGGGACACGCGAGAATCATTGAAGGAAAACCACCTGTGGCCCGGCTCAGGTTCTGGAGAAGAAGGTCTGGGAACAAACATGCATACACATTATAACAATGATGTCAAACAGAACCATACTTTACAAAAAAAAACATTAACAGAAAGTTCAAGATACCAAGAAGCTTTCTGATTTATAATTTGAAGTCGTCATTTTCTACATTATTTACCGTGGATACCTTTCTTCTTTTCCTTTTGGTACATTGATCACACTTTGTGGAAGGATTGGGGGACAGGGGCAACGATTTGAGACTGTAAAAAATATTTCGGACTCAGTTGGAAAATGTGCCACTCTCAAATCTTTTAACCATCAGTTCTACAGTCTAATTACGACACCTGCACTTATTCATATTATACCAATAGTTACTGAAGACCAAGGCCCTGGTTATTTTCATCAACAGTTCATAAAAGGAACTAGACTATACACATAGATGAGATAAAGCCAAAAACAAATTCAAATTTCAGAACAATTTCAATTTTAATTGAACACTGTTGAACACCAGAAACATTCAAACAATAGTATTTTAACAAAGTACATTCAAACCTTTTGTCCTTTGTTGATGGGGGAGCTCTGTTTTCACCCTTCTTCAAATTATCCTCAATCTTTTTCTCTTCCTCTTCTCCAGTCTTGTTTTGCTTGTCTGTAGTCTGAGAATCTCCTGAGTCATTTTGCTCAGTATTACGAAGGCTCACCCAATTGGAGTCCCCATTGTAGTCAAATGAACTGCATGATTTCAAGAACTAAAACAAAATGAAAATGCCATTTGTTAGAGAAAATAAAGGTGAAAATCTTTCTACCAATGGGGAGGTGGAAGTGGTGAAGATGGACGAAAACTGTTCTATCAAAATACATAATTTCTTTCAGGTGAATGACTCTCTGACAGCATTTAACATGTTCATCTCAACTAAACACTGACAACTATTTTAAAAAAAAAGAAAGCGCAAAATTAATTCTACCAAGGCAGTTTGATTAAAATTAAGATAAATTGACTTTTGATAATTACTTCAAAAACTGAGAAAAACTGAAAAGCAAAATCATTTTAGAAATGTTTCTTTTTTTTTCTTTTTGCACACAAGAATTCAAGTCCACGAAGACATTCTGAACACCAGCTGAGTGGCTCACCTTGTTGATGGGCCCATAAGTCTTCCTGAAGCGTTTGTTCCACGACACACCTGTGGTCTTGGAAATTTCCTGCAAGCAAAGCAGCCATGAATACCATGACATTACCCCATCATAACTCAGACATAACATGTTAGACTATCGGAGAAGGTAATTTAAGCGTTTTATTTTCACACTTATAGAACTTTGAAAAGTTTTCGAAAATCACTGGACAGAGAAACAGCTGCTGACTAGTGACAAAAAACCCCCAAAAAACCAACCTTCAAGAAAAGGGAAAGCACGATAGCAGAGCAGGTAACAAAGAGCTTTCAAAAACAAGTCCAACTGTACACCATAGAGGAACACCCTCGGCGTATGTTGTTCAAATGTAGAATATGGACTACACTCACAATGCAATAGATCAGCCAATGCCCATTCATTGTAACATTTTCACACTTTTTCGTGCCATCCATTATGGGCACACATTTCAGTAAGAAATATAAAACATATGGATTTGCCCCAACTTTATAACATGAAATACTTCTGTCAAATAAACAAGACATCTATCAAAACATTTTTATTTTTGCTAAAATAAAAGAAAAAAATCACTACAACTTAAAAAAGAACAAATAGCTAAGTACTGAGATTCTTACCAAGTGCTTTCTGTGCCCCCTCAGACATTTTCAATTCTCATAACGTAAATCACACAAATGTTCTTATTCAAAGACAAGCATGGACTCACCGCACAGAGCCTGTCAATCGACATGGAGCCATGAGACTCTTGGCCCAAAATGTTCTCCACCAAATCTACAGGAGACTGACATTCTATAACATCCAATCCAGTCCCTTGAGGGTCGGCCTTAGGTTGTGCAGCCACTTCATTCTGGAGATTCAAAAAGTGACAAAAACATTTCTCTCACATGTAAACACAAGCAAGTGATCATGAACAAAACAGCTATGCCTTAATTGGATATACAAGAGACATCGTTTTTATAAAAAATATACAAAGATTTCCCATCAGCCCTCGAAAAGTGCAAACTTAAAACCCACTGAAAATCAAACACAAAACGAAAACTTTATACAGATTTATTACTTTTAAGTCACAAAAAAAGTACAATTCAGAAAATGTCCAGCCAGAATGCACTCACGGAAAAAAAAGGCAATAAATTCTGTTCTATCATTGCAAGATAGAACAAAAAGGACAGAGAATATAGAACTTCTTCACCCCCTAACCAATCATAAAGAAAAAGAAGAAGTAAACATTTCTTCTTGAAAACCATCTGCGTCAGTCTAAATAAAAGACACCTTATGCTAAAAATGCATCTTTTTTCACCTGTAAATCCCAGTGGCCAAGGCTGTCAATATCCCGGATGTAGGCAAAGTAATGTCCTCCATACGCTCCCCCACGATGGACCACCACTGAGAAGAGCTCATAAATACCATCAGAGTTGGCGCATACCTCCTGGGAAGAAAAACAGCGTATAATAAAATGAGAATCGTCTATGCATCTATGCTGAGCATTTTAAAAAATCAACCTTTTCCCTTCATCTCTTTTTTTGTTACACTATATAGAAATATCAGTTTAGTATTTCACAACAGTACAGTGATCTATGCTTGTTATCATCATCATCATCCAGTGCCAGATCTGCGACAGACATCGGCGATCATGATTTTCCATTCATTCCTTTGCTCGGATGCTCTCAGAAAAGCTACGTTTCCCTAATTTTTCCCTGTTACCCATTTGTTTAGGTTCCCTAAGTATGTTGTTCTGGGCCTACCCCTGCCTCACTTGCCCTCAATTTTGCCAGTGAGAGCTAGATGTTCAAGACCCTTATGTCTATTCAGGTGTCCCAAAAACTGCATTTGTCGTTTCCTGATTGTTTTTAACATTGAGCGTCCCACGTGGGCTTCATCAAGCACTACCTCATTTGATTTCTTTTCCTTCCACGATGCTCTTAACAGTCTCTAAGAAACCACATTTCTGTTGCCTCTATTTTATTTTCACTGTCTTTAGTGATTGTCCAGCATTCACAGCCATATAGAAGGTTTGACCAAACATAGCATTTCAGGACTTTCATTTTGGTGTTCATTGATATGTTTCTATTTTTTCAGGATTGGGCTCATTTTATTGAAACTAGCCTTAGCCATTGCAGTTCTCCTTTTTATTTCTGCGGAAGATTTGGCATCAGATGTTATCATATATCCTAGATATTTAAACTGTTGGACTTGTTTGATCTTTTCACCTTTGCTAATGAGATTACAACTAGGATTTGCTGCTTTTTTGGATATTACCATGCATTCTGTTTTCTTTACATTCAACAATAATCCTTTATGTTCACTTTCTTTTATAACAGTATCTAGAAGCATTTGAAGGTCCTTTTCGGAGCCTGCTATTAATACCGTGTCATCTGTATACCTGATGTTATTAATATTTTCTCCATTAACTTTGAGGCCTGCTTGTTATACTTTGAATTAAAAACGGTTGTCTACACCAGAGGCCATCCGACTTTTCTCAATTGTTGTAACAAACCAAAACATTCAAAGGTAAAGATAAATTGCTTCAACACTTGATTCCTATCTGCACAGTTGTGAAGTGGTGAGAGTGAGTTTACAAAATAACATTAAAATTCAAAGTTAAAAAAAAATAGTACTGAAAAAAAAAATATGCATAATTAAGGAAGACTGAAATATCAAAGTAGATGTATACACACAGTTTACATAAACAATAACTGACCTTCTCAGAATATGGCTTCATATCTAGTTCCATGGGGAATGTAAACCGGCCGTTTTCCTGGGCAGAAGAAAATGAAGAACAAAAAAATTCATCACCAGCCTGAGAACATACATATTTTGAATTCAACCTGCCTACCTCCATATCAAATACCTTCCACTTTCATTCTATTTTGCACAAGATAAGAATATTCTCCATTTCAGATCTGGAAGATACACAGTTATTTCAAATCCTTCCATAGACTACAGTTTCACAGAACAACTACAGTGGTGGGAAAAGACATAGAAACCATAAAACCCACAGGTATATTGTATAGTACATCTCTTACCTTGTAGCGTGACATTTTGACAAAGTCGTAGCTGAACCTCAACAAGGAGACTGTAAGAACAGTCGGCAGCTTCCGCAACTTAGCCCCCTGTGGACCGTATCAATACTTTGTGTCAGAAATATCAATATTCAAAAGCATACGAGAAAGCAGAAAAGAACGCTCTCTAGGTGGAGAGTACATAATATACTCGTACATGATACAAGCAGGTTTTCTCAACTTTGGTTCTAATTATAACATCATAAAATGCCTTGGAATTAACTCTTACAAATCAAAATATCTCATCTGTTCAAATGCACAACTAAAATTTTAATCGGTATAAAATCCTAAAAGAAAGATAGCAGAAATCTTTTTTCCTGGAATTGTGAGTTTGGCAAAACTATGGGGTTTCTCTTGGGTAGGACTAAGGTGCCACATAGTATTTTCCTGACTTCTGTTATGCCAAAAAGAGAGAACAAAGACATTCACACTTTTTAAAAGAATATTAAAAAAAATTTTTTTCTCCTGCACAGTGCAACACTATACTGTAAAAAATAAACAACAACAAAAAACAGTTGTTTTGATTCTATTAACAAACTTCAGAAGACCGCACAATGAAAATAAAATCTCACAGGCTGAATAGGAACTCATTGCCTGAACAAGTAAACATATAAGCAAAGACTTGACTTGTTTCAAAGCAACCATGTATAAGCAATAGAAAGGACTTATCTGACACATCTCTTCTCATTGACGTCAATCCCAGAAAAAACCCCACAAATATAGAATTGACAATACCTTACACTCCTGAGGTCACTCAGATGGTGGGTGGGTATTTTCATGAAGACTTCAGAGAAACAAATCAACCTGAAGGATCTCAGCACACACGCTACCTTTATCTTTCTGTGCAGTCCAGCAAAAGGTCTCGGGTGCACACAGTTTCAAGGCTTACGAAGGCTCAAAGGGTTTAAATATCCCTCTCATGCTTTACATTTTTTTGCTATTTTAATTCTTTAAAAGATGCTGAGATCTTAAAACAAATAATTCTGGGCTATCTTTAAGAATCACCCTGACCTTTGTAGCATCTGTGTAGGTGCCGCAGGTCTCACAGCGGTACTGGTTGCGTCCATCCATCACTTCCACCTGACGATAACACTGATTGAGAGCAGACTCCAAACCGGACAGACCGGCAATAGCCAGTGTCAAGTCAAGAAAGTCTTCCTGCAGTAACAAAACACAAATGGTTAAAACATAATGAGCACTCACTAATATTAGTAATATGACTAATAACATTGGCGCTCATATGACTTTATGCAGTTGCGAGAACCGTAAAACCTCAACTAAAACAAAACAAACTGTCTAATAATGTAAATAATTACATGCCAAAGAAACAATATTTTAAGAGGAGAAATTTCTCATGTAACCACTCTGAAAAAGCAAATTTTCCAAAATATCAAACTCCCCAACACAAGTCATTGCTGAAAGCTCAAACAAAAAGTTCTAAAAATCAGGTGCATGAGAGAATATATATATATCAAAGAAAGTCAAGTCCATTCACCTTAAATAACAAAAGCAAGCCTGGAACTGTTCCACTTGTTTGTTACAACGGTATTCTTGAACATTTGCGGGACTATCTCTATTTCGCCTTTAATTTTCTTTTCAAGTCTTCATAACACTAGCCAGTGAAGCACAGGGGGCCCTCGTGGCCTAGAGGTTAAGGTGTTGGCCTCTCATTCAAAGGTCCCGGGTTCGAATTCAGGTAGCGACCGAAAAATTTTCTTCTCTAAAATTGTATCCTTTCACCTCCTTTCCTACTCTCTAGCAAAGTTCTGTTTGCTTTTGTCTCCTCTTTCTGCCCCCACCCCCTCACCTCTTTTGACCGCGACTCTTTCTGCAGCCTTTCTACTGCTACTCCTCGACTCCTTCTTACTGTTGTCTTTCAGCCACACCCCTGATCTTCTGGTACGAAAGATCTACACCTAGCCTTCTCGGACAGGGCGAAAAATCTCGGAGGGCCCGTGTGCAAGTTGCGCACGATAAAGATCCCTTGGTGGTCTAAAATCGATAAGATTAGACTTCGGCCGCCACCCGGGCAAAGTTCAACATTTCCAACCAGCTAAAAAAGTTAATGTGTCCCAAGCGTACATATGACCGTATGCAGTTGTGAGCACCGTAAAACACATACCAAACAAAACAAACAAGAGAAGCACAGACATCGATCCCAGATGATTCTGCATCACATGCACATGAAAACTTATCATTTCAGGAATGCTTGATTCATCAAAATGCAGTAGGACTTTAGATTATTCATAATACAAGAGGACACTAAATATGCCGCAAGATACACAAAATCTCGAATATCTCGCGTTCCACACATTACTGAGATCTTTTGCAACTCTTCAATCCCATTATTATTTAAACATTGAGTTGATATACAAAGTATTTTGCTTACCTCTCGTTCGCTGACCTTCTTGCACTTCGAACATATTATCTGCGTGAAAACAGAAATTGAAGATTAGACCCCCCTAAAAATGCGTACACCAAACAGTAAAAATTAAGAATAGTGCAACATAGCTGCAGACAAGAGTATCAATCTCTACACTCCTTACATTTCAACTGATAATGAGTTGACAAATTTTTTTTTCCTTTAAAGATATTACAGTTCACTAGGTAAGAAAACAGTGTACACTGCAATGTTGAAATCAATTTGACAGAACTGCCAGGACTCGTTACTTAACTTCAGAATAGCTGGCATTGATTTTTCTGGTCCCTATATGACCATCATGTCTGTTGACACCGAGTTGCGACTTTGACAGCGACATTTTGTATCCAAGTGAGGACTCAAAATTTCGAGGTCATGAAAATTCACAGAAATCATTGTGATGCTAGGCAGTGCTTAATCATTGTCCCACAAACTCATCTGAGATAGAAAGTTTTAGTTGCAGTACCTGGTTGACAATGGTGCCGTGGTAGAGTTCTTGAATGATGTTCTGTCCTTCGGTGCCCATCAGTGAGTCCTCGATGGCACTGAACAGAATGCGGTTTAACTCCTGCACATCATGCTGTTGAAACTCCTAAGAAGGGAAAAGGTAACACAATAGTACACCTGACCGTAACGTCATACATAATTAATTTGCAACATATCAACTAGTTAACAGTCAGCGGCAGTCACCTACAGTGGAAACCTGATATAACAGGGATGGAGGGAGTAGAGAAAATGTCCTGTTATATCCGATCCCTGTTAAATCAGAAATGCAAGGAAAGTAAGCATTTGTGGACTAATCCAGCTGTACTTATTCACGGGTAGTACAGCCAAACCTGCCATGACGGCCACCTCTATAAGACGGCCACCTGTACAAACGGCCACTTTCCATTTCCCCCTTGCGTTTTTTCTATATAATTTAACTGTGTAAAACGGGCACCTGTCCAACGCGGCCGCGACCACCTTATTTTAACACACAACCCCTATCACACTAAGCAATAACACCTGTCTTAGACGGCCACCTTAGTCGTTGAGGGCGAGCCGTGATAATTCAATCACCTGTCGTTGTTGTTAGGTAGTCCCTCCAACTGATCATGTTGCGTAGGCCCCTCCCACTGTTGACTAATAGCTACCAATTTTCAGCTACTGGTGAGGTAAGCGTGTGATCCCTCATAACCCATAAGCCCCGCCCAGAACTTAAACACAAATCGTAAGTGAGATGAGTGGTCATTGTTTACCCAGTCTGTAACAAAGTAACAATGGACGTCAACATGAACTTGCGACAGAAGCGTCGCTCCTTCTCCGAGTGGTGGCGACCCATGAGTTTGTTTTTACACGGCACTCGGTCTTCCTCGTCTGATACATTTCGTTTTAATGTCACCATTGTGCAAAATCAGCAACAAAATAAAAATTACAAACAAAATACAAACCACCACCACCAACAACAACAAAGACAACAACAATAGGGCTATTTTGGATTGGGACCTCTGATAGGAATGATTTGTTTTCTTCGTCTTGATCAGTCCTGCCTAAGACGGCCACCTGTCTTATACGGCCACTTTTCTCCTTGACAATGGGTGGCCGTCTTACACAGGTTTGACTGTAGTTTCCTTTGCCACAAGTACCCAAGAACAGGGGTTTTGGCACCAACTTTCCCCTTGCCTCCTTAAACTATATCAGAAGAGTTTGGTCCACAGCGTCTGCATCGGGTAGTCTTCTTTCGATCTGGAGCAAACTTTCTATTGGAGTATGCTGCCACTATCTTCTCTCTATCCTTGATAATGGTGTGAATCAACCCTTGTGGAATGTCAAACTGACAACAAATCTCTGCCAGTGGAGCTTGCTTTTTGTCAAAAGACTGGATTATTTCGTATTTTTTGGTCAATTGAAAGGCATTATCTCTTACGCTTGACATCATTGGTGACAGTAGACACATTACCCGTGCGTGTTGCTAGGTTTCGGGCTAGATCGAAGTCTGCAGCACACCGCAGCCCTCTCTCACTTCACACGCTGTGTGTGCTTGCAGTGGCATGGCTTGCATGGGCTTGCTCCATCACTGCGTTTCTCTGTCTCTCTCTCTCTCTCTCTCACTTTTTACACATTGTTAACGAGCCTTTGTCCCTGTTATAACCGGTTGGGCTCCGATGAGGCCCTGTTATTGCCGATAACTTTTAATAGAGACAAAGAGTAGGAAAAATCGGGGATTTAAAAAATCTCTGTTATTACCGGGCCTGTTATATATGGTTTCCACTGTATTAACGTTCGAGTGAAAGAGGAAATCCTTTTGGTGGAAATCAACATCGTCCGTTCAACCCAAAATGAAAACATTCCCCAACTATACAATACTAAATGTTAATAACATAAATAAAAAGAAAGCCTACATAAAGCACGGTAAACTTGAAATCAATTCCCTTACCTTCGTTTGAATTAACTCTTTAATAGATGTGAATGGCATGTTACAGGTAAGACAAGAAAGTAGTAGTAGTAGTATAAGGTTTTACGGCGCTCGCAACTGCTAAGGTCATATGAGCGCGCAAGACAAGAAAGAGATGCTAATTTTTCAGCCGGTATGTATGCCACACAAAGTTGAAAGTCATCAAGCAAACTGCAGGATCTGTTATGTCTAAGATATCTCACCTCATGGTTTGTCCAGCCAAAGCTGTTGGTCAGTTGTATTGTGCTGACACTCTGCTGGTCACTCAACAAGAGCTGGGAGAACAGACGCTGGAGCTGGAGGGGAATCACACGCACCTGAAACACCCAAAAAGCTGGTTTGAATGGAAATTCTATCAAGACTGCAGCGTACTCCAAAAGTGTGCAGTCTTAAAAATATCAAAACTAGTCATGCATAATTATCATAAACATGTTACACCCCATTCCACTCAAGTCTAAAACATGGATTAAACTCATCTGTCAACATGTTTATGGTCTCTTACTTGTCACCTCTTTAGCTCCTAATTTTAAGCGTAAAAGAAACCAATTTCGTATTAATCAGTCTTCAACACATTTGAAAGTTTATAACATAATATACCCATATAAATTGAAAATATTAAAAAAATATTTACCCTGGCTCCAGGATTGTCCTTGTCTTGCAACCTGCCAAGATCTCTTTCTGACAGCCCAAAGAGTTTTTCTGAAATACAAGAAGATGAGTGAGAACTGCATTAAGGCATTTAGTCAAGAAGCTCTGTCCAAGAAATTGAGAGAGAAGCGAGACAAAAGTACCTTATTATCCCTTGCAGCTTTTCGCCAACAGTCCGAAACATACTAAAAGATAATCTTACACCATAACTATAAATTCATGCAGCATTTAAGAATTATTATTTTTAAATTCTAGTGATATACTCTAAAAACAACAACCCATTTTTCCTTCAGACTAGCTACAATGCAAAATAATTCTGATGCACAAAGCTGCTTCTTCTTTCCATTCCATCCAATACTCGATGTGTTGGTTCCAGGGACAGTAATGTGACAGAGAAAAGGTAAGCAACTTAAACAAGGAGGTATTAACAGTGTGTGAAACGTATCTCAAAGAGACAGCAACAGAATTTAAAAAACAAAAACAAACAAAAAGCAGCTTCGAAGATCCCTATCTATACAGCAACTAGTACCACTATGACATGAAAAATTCAATACAACTTAATACAACATGACAGCAAAATCATACAGAAGGGCACATTGTTAGCTTCCAAAACGTAGCGCCATGTTTTTTTTTTATCTTAAAAAAAAATAAAATTGGGTCAGACTTCAGAGGGCTGAAACCACACCAGAAAAGAGATAGAGAAAAAACAAGACTCACCTCTGAATTCAGGTGTATACAGTAAAGTCTGCAAAAGTGAGTTGAGGTAGCACGTGGCTCCAAGGTTATCAATTCCAGCTAAGTGACATTCAGCTCTGTGGGCAGGAGGCGCTGGTATAGAGGATGTTGTCAAGTTATCTGGCCCTACCATCTGGCTATCCTCATTGAAGAGATTTCCAAACATGGTTGATCCTAGTGGAGCTCAATACCAACAACTGTAGAAATAGGAAGAGAAAGAATAAACACCATACATCATGTATTTAATATCTGGACACTGCAGAATTTCAGCACCATAGCTATAGAAGCAGAAATAAACGTGTAGAACTAAAAGTGTACCATAACAATTCTCCAAGTTCTTAAAAAAAAAAAAATCAGCCTCATCACTTCTACCAAACTGCAACAAAAATCAAATGACAAACATCTTTTACTTGTGAAAGAAACTAAATGTAACACTAATCAAGAACAAAAAAATAAACACTATTATAAGCTTGCTATTCGCACGCTCATATGACCTTATGCAATTGCGAGCGTCGTAAAACTCAAACAAAAACAAAAACATAAGCTTGCTGTTAGAAATTAAGCATTTCACTGCTAGGGTGACATAGGACTCACATTTCCTCAGTGTGCTCTCTGGCACTAGTCGGCCTCTCTGGTGGAACTATATGATCAAGCGAACTTCTGTGTTATACCCCATCCTCCCTATCCCCATCCCAACTCCTCTCCCTATTCCCTACTCTAGTCCCTTCCAAACCCCTCCTCCAATTCTCCAACCTCTACCCCAACCCCTTCCCACAACCAAACCCTAACGCATCGCCCCCCCCCTCACATTCCCAACTCCTCATCCCACCGATAACTCCCCACATAGCCCACAGTTAGCAGAACCAACCCCTCAGTCAATTCGTCATTGGTGATGGTACTACCACTGCTGTGCCTACAAGGAGCACTAAAAATTATGTAGTTTTGCTGGTGCAAGAATTTTAATTCATAAAATTTAATACATGTATTAATATTAAAGATAAACAAATTTGTTCATCTTTATGGATTTTGTCCATATGCATACGCCATGCGTAATCACAGCAGGTTAATTCCAATTGACTCATTTTTGCGACGTAACCCCAGCACATCGTCGGCCTGGTGATAAAACCGTCTAACCCACAAAATATCAAAAAACTTTTTATTGGCCCTATCGATAGTAAATTGTC
>NW_004797433.1:1136053-1172128 GCF_000002075.1 Aplysia californica | reverse complement strand
AAAAAAAAAAAAAAAAAATTAAAAAAAAAATTTAATTAGAAATATAATAAAAAGAAATTTTCCAAGAGGACCACCCATCTAGGATGACCACTTTCCTTCTTGACAATGGTCAATGGGTTCTCCTACATTTCTTGAACAAGTTCCACTGTACTTACTATGCTAGTTACCGTTGTCTCCTGCCAGATGGATCATTTAGAAGTCTTTCAGGAAAACTGTAGGCTTTCAAGGAGGCGCCAGGCAGTCTAATCAGTTGGCTGTGATGTAGGACCTGAACAGAATGAGAATAAATCATAGTAAGTCTCAAGTGAAAACTACTCTTTTTATTCAACTCTACAACTGTAATGAATAATAATTTAGGTCTTTAGTTTAGCACTACCTAAAACCAAAGTCAGAAATGGCCCCCTGCCTCTTCACTTTTAGCCCGAAACCCAAAATCTAAAAAGGAACGACTTCCATAATGAGCGACCACCTCAACAAACAAAATAGAGAAGGGACTTAAACCTTACCCTCTTTCTATTTCATAGTGGTCACTCATTTCGGAATTCCTCCCTCAAAAAAATTAAGAGGCTAAATTCTCTCTCTCTCTATATTCTCAAATTGATTGGGATCTTCCAAGCCTTCCTCAACTCTACTCCCTACTCCTTAACTCTCAATCTCCGATAAGCCATTCCCAGCGGCTCGAGGTCAGAACCACTGTGCCAGTGAGCTGCTCGCAGTGGCTTGAGCACATTCCTTTGCGACGACTCCGACATCAAATTACTTTTCTTTTCGGCAATTGCCGAAAACAAGTCTCTTTTATCTGGAGTTCATTCATAAGATGAAGAAGTATCAAAATGGTTGACTTGTTTTGAATTACAAAGAGGTTAGCTGTACTTACTAGCTTGCCAACCCGTCTAGCCGTACTTCCTGCCAGTCTAGCCGTATTTAGGTTAGGCCCTATTGACCGAAACCTGTTGGGTACACAGTCTCATTAGATCTAGTAATTATTACTGTTTAAAATACATGCATGTCAGTAAGGCACCTCTTGCTTTTGTCTGAAATACTTTAGGTATTGCAAACTAAAATTTTATTTACAATTCAGCCATCATCATTAAGTATGGCTAGCCTTCCAGTCTAGCCATACGTATTTTAGGCCTCCTGTTGAGCACACAGGTCTTCTTAGATTCAGGTTGACAATACATGCACTGTCAGTTAGGCACTTTTTTATTTTGTCTCAAATACAAATACTTTAGGCATTGCAAACTAAAAATTTATTTACAATTCAGTAGGTCTACTTTTTTGCTGTTTGTCAGTCCAGCCATCATAATATAAGCAGGGTTCATTTTTGCTATGAATGACTATGGGTCAACTGACCCACTCAGGCCAAAATCAATTGGTCAGTCTTGTCAGTGATGGCTCAAGTTTGTAGGCAACATGCATGGAGAGTTGTTCTCGGTTGTCTTTGTATAAGTTAAAGTAACATGCCATGCAAGCGTTTTACGGAGAAATAGTGGATTAATGACTTACCAACAATATCTGCTTGCGATGCTTCAAATTCCCATCTCTACCCTCCCTTTGACAAGCAATGACAATGAAAAATTAAACTTTTATCCAAATTGCTTAAAAACAGGCTTAAATGAAAATAGAGTAAATTCTAAGAACAATGATTTTTAAATTTAAAAAATCCATTAATAAATAAAAATAAGTAATTGGGATTTTTGTTTGTAAAATTTTGGGGGACCAAATATCGCCAAAAGTGGGACATGTCTCGATGTATTTTGAGGAAAAACTGTTCATAAGTCAGTAATGACTAATCAGAGTATATGAATGAAACTTGGCATCTTCGACTTTTAGTGAAGAATCTAGTCCTGCTATCACTTTTTCGATGTCTTTATTACTTTGGATCTTAAAGACTAATATTTGCAAGAAATCTATTGAATTGCGTGACGTCGTTTTTACTGTGACTGATCACCCCTTCTAAAACTAAGTAAAGCCGTATCGGGAAAACCCGCAATGAAGTCATTGGTAACCTATTTAGAATAGGCAGCCATTCACATGCTGCCTAGCGATCAGCGCCTCTAGCATGACCTGTAATTTACTACGTCATTTTCCATAAGGAATGCTGAAATTTTCCATTGAAAAAATATCAGTGTTCAACCCTTTATAGCTGCGTATAGGCCTGCGCGCTTCCAGGGTTTAAGTTTGTCCACTTGTAGTGTCCGGTTTGATAGTTTATGAGCGCCAGCAAAGGCAAAGGGTAGCTTAAAGTAGAGGGCTGTACACATAGGGGCCTTGATGCTATGCTATGCTGTATGGGAGGGCTGTATGCATAGCCACGAGGCTATGCATGCGGGAGCCGTATGCATAGCAACTTCGATATAAAAAACAGAGTGTCTACATACATGGTAACCGGGCACCTAGCCTCAGTGTCTACGTACACAGTAACCGGGCACGTAGCCTCAATATCTACGCACACGGTCAACGGCAACTGGGCATATAGCCTCAGTGTCATGTACACGGTAATCGGGCAAGTAGCCTCAATATCTATGTACACGGTAACCGGCAACCGGGCATGTAGTCTCAGTGTCACCAGAGACTATATTAAATGGCTGATGTTAGGGGACCGTACGCCCCAATAGCGCTTGGCGCTAGGGGACCGTACGCCCCCATAGTGTTAGGCGCTAGGGGACCGTATGTCCTACCTGTGCTAAGGCGTGATGTTACGGGACCATAGGCAGATGTGCATGCATCTGGACTTTGGTTCACCCACGGCCACTAGATACCTCACAATCGTATTCAGACATTTTAAACATTCTCCTAGTAATAACTCCTTACATCAGGAGCTTCGTTAAACTGGCCATTTTCCTCCTGTATTTTTGCAAAGTCCAGATGCATGCACATCTGCCTACCGTCCCGTAACACCACGCCTTAGCGCAGGTAGGACATACGGTCCCCTAGCGCCTAACACTATGGGGGCGTACGGTCCCCTAGCGCCAAGCGCTATTGGGGCGTACGGTCCCCTAACAATAGCCATATTAAATACTTTCTGGTGTCACGTACACGGTAACCGGGCAGTTCAGAACTCCCAAGTTCAGTTATTAAATTGTTATCCGGTGTTGCTTCGTCCCCACCCCTTCCCCTGACTGTATCTTTTAAAAAATCAATAATCTCTCCCCCCCCCATTCCGGAGCCCTATACTTCGCAGCGCACTGACTTTGAAAGAACTTTGTGAGCCCAATCGGTACTCACAATGTGATGCATACGCACAGGTTCACTGACCTGTCACGATGGCGAGCCCGACAAGACGCTTGTATGACTTTCTTTTTTTCAGCAAGTGACAGCACAGCACAAATATTGATTTATTCCGGTTACCGAGTAGGCTACGTAGATACTGAGACTAGGTGCTCAGTTACCGTGTACGCAGACACTCCGTATAAAAAATGGAGTAGGCTAAATGTTTTCCTATCATTCAAGCATGAGAAAAGCGACAGGCACAGCTATTTTACTTTCGAAAGTGGCTATTCTCACCCGCCCGGAAGTTCTCGCAAGATCAATTCCTCCCCTCTTCTCTCTCTCTCTGTCTCTTTCTGAATACTGTCTATCGGTGTGGACGATCAAATTGACCAAAACAAAGTTAAAAAATGATGTTAAAACACAAAAGACAAAAGTAAATTAATTTGGTTGTCTACAAAGATGCTACGGCTATTTAACTTTTCGAATCGAGCCGAACTACGCGGGTCGCCATTTTGTTTTGCCCGGAAATTCTCGCGCTACTCCTCTCTCTCTTTCTCTCTCTCTCTCCACTGCCCACAGACAAAATTGTACGCTTTTAGTAGGCTACAGTTGTAATGGAACGTTTGTTCACGGAACAGAATTCTACAATTTTTCTGTTATCACAGTGTAGAATTCTGTGGTTTAGGGTGAACGCAAAATTTGGTGAACGCGCACCGGGTGAGAATAGCCACAAGACTCGCCTGCACTATTCTCACTCCGGGTGAGAATAGAGGTGGCCTTTACTTTCAGTTTCACTCTCAATCTCAACAATAACTCTAGATATCTAGAGAATTCGGTGCTTTTTCGGTAGTTCCCACCCCCCTTATTTGAGCCTGACCTACATCTAGATCTAGATCTAGATCTATACTTTTGATTCGCGATGAGCTAAGATATCAAACCTAACAATAGCAAAACATTAAATTGTGGTAAAATTCAGGGGGGCATGCTCCCCTGAAACCCCCCTTCCTATTTTTGTTAGGTCAGGGGTCAGGGGGGCAAGCCCCCCTGAAACCCCCTTACTCTTGGGGCCAAAACCCGTGAATAACAATTGCGGGGTGAGAACTACCGAAAAAGCGCCGAGAATTCAGTCTAAGTCAAGTTCGGTCTTCTGCACACAAGATAGATCTAGATTCTAGATCTAGAGTCTAGAGATACTAGAATCTAGATCTAGAGTCAAACAGCATCACCGCGCACCTTGTTGGGTGCGCAACCCCCGGTCTCCTGCTTTGTTTTCGATAAGAACAGCGAAAACGAGGTTACTTTATGTGAGCATGCGCAGTAACAACTAAATTGCACTTTCGTTTTGGAGGTTCCTGTCTACACACGTGATTCTACGGTGTCAGTAAGTTTTGCCCCTTCATATTGATTGTTTTCGTAATCGGAGTCGGTGAATTACTAAGCGCTTGAGTGGTCGATTATTTAGCTCTTCTGGTTAATCTAGCTCTTATGTATCGTAGAATGTACACTAAAATCGAGCCCAAATGATCGCAGGCTGCTTCTGAATGCCTGGAACATGCCCGATGGGGTTGCGCACTGAAGCGGACCAAATTTGCCCCGTCCGTTTTGGTGCGCAATATCGGCTTTTGACATTTGGCATTGACAGTGTGGCTTCTTGTAGCCTTAGTTGTTTCACTTATTTCTTTAGGACCTGCGTTGCGCACTGAAACAGACTGTTTTCTTTCCTTTTGGATGCTTTATATTGCCAATGGGAGATGATCAGAATGTATTAATGTCAAAATTAATCAATATATATGGAAATGGGATATGGACATGGTTGTCATTTAATCCCCAAAATGACCAATTTCTTCTTTTCACGTCTTCTTCTTTTTCTTTTTTGTTCTTTTCCTTTAAGTTTAAGAATACTATTCTTGGTCTAGTCTAATTCTTGTTTTCTTCTTTCCCCTTCTTGTGTCCACAGCACCTTTTCTTTCTTATCAATTATCAAAACAACACAGTGTAAGGAAATCTCCCATAAACCACTGAATATGGCCCAACCAAATAAAAATTACTCTCAAGAAATAATCGAGGAAGCAGTGAAGCTGGTCAGGTCCAAGAGTATGACACTATATGGTGCTTCAAAAACGTTTAAAATCCCCCTCTCCACTTTGGGTGACAAGGTGCGGGGGAGAAGGGCCGTCAAGCCTCAAGTTCATAAGCTGCTCACTGACGAGGAGGAGGAGAGATTGGTCATGTGGATCAAAGTTCATGCCCAACGGTCAATGGGGCGCACCCACGAAGACGTGCGGCAAAAGGTGAAGGAAATATTAGACCTGCGAGGAGCGTCAGTAAGGAGAGAAGATGGCCTTCCTGGTAAGGACTGGGTGACCAACTTAAAAAAACGTCACCCAGGACTTAGCCTCCGATCCCCTCAAGCTCTTGGCAAGGAGCGAGCCCTAGTGCAGGAGAAGGACATTAGGGACTGGTTCTCCGAAATGAAGAAATATCTCGACTCTCGAGACCCAGCCCTCCTCAAAAGCCCAGATAGAATCTTCAACGCAGATGAGACTGGTTTCGCGTTCGCACCTGTCTCCAAGCGAGTCCTGGCCCCGGTGGGCATGAAGCATGTGTATAACATCTGCAATAACACGAAGAATCAGATAACAGTGTTGGCATGTGCATCAGCTGCTGGGGAATACGTGAATCCCTTGCTGGTTTTTCCGAGGAAAAGAATGCCCTCAGCCAACTTCCTTGCTGGCTTCAAGGACGCGTTCATGCAGCTATCAAGCAATGGATGGGTGAACGTTACCATCTTCCACACCTTCATAAAGGATGTATTTATACCATTCATCGCGGAAAAGCCAAAGCCAGTCGTCCTTTTCGTCGATGGACACACAAGTCACAACAGTGACATTGGCACGCTCGAGATGTGTGAGGAACATGGCATCATACTCTATGGCCTTCTTCCTCATGCCTCTCACATAATTCAGCCTCTAGACCTATCGGTATTCGGTTCCATGAAGGCAAGATGGTCGGTGGTGGTGAAGCAGCACCTGGAGGAGACAGGGGAGACGCCATCAGCGGCCAATTTTTCGCACCTGTTGAAAAAAGTGTGGGAGCATTGTGCCAGGCCAGAAGCCAGCCTGAAAGGTTTCAGACGTTCAGGCATCTTTCCTTTTAACCCAGAGAGCCCTCTGACAAGTGGCAAAATGGAGGCCAGTAGGAGTTTCTTCTCCAGCCCTGAAGGTACCTCAGCAACTCCTGATATCCCTCAACAAACTCAAACACCACCAAGAGCCTTGCCTCCACCGTCAACAACCCCTTCATTGTCATCAGCATCCACTTCAGGACTGCACAAATACTTTTCACTAATACCACGGGCCTCTCCACCTCCACCAGCAACGACTCCACCTCCACCAGCAGCGACTCCACCTCCACCAGCAGCGACTCCACCTCCACCAGCAGCGACTCCACCTCCACCACAAGCGACTCCACCACCACCAGCAGCGACTCCACCTCCACCAGCAGCGACTCCACCACCACCAGCAGCGACTCCACCTCCACCAGCAGCGACTCCACCTCCACCAGCAGCGACTCCACCTCCACCACAAGCGACTCCACCACCACCAGCAGCGACTCCACCTCCACCAGCAGCGACTCCACCACCACCAGCAGCATCACCGACACCTCTTGCTGCTCTTCCATCTCTAGCACCAGCGACTCCATCTCCAGTACCTACTCTCCAACCACAACCAGCTACCCAAGCCACTCCTCTGCCTCTACCACTAGCACAGTCCACATCCCAAGCCACCTCTGCAGCTACTGCCCTCCCTCAGGTGGCTACAACCAAGCTCGATGCCGTCAGTTCCCTTCTGCGCCTGTCCTCCATGTTAGGCATCATCAGATGTGAAAGCTACCTGGATATGCTGAAGGGAAGAAAGACGTCAGAGGACAAAGAATTTCAAGAATTTCAGAGGACACTGGTGGCAGCAGGTGTACTCGAGGTTCAAGACCAGGGCATCCCAGCCTCATCTGTTCCCTCCAGACGCAAAAGCTTGGATGACCTGTTTGCCCCACCCCAACTCCCAAACAACAAGAGGGGCACAGCTTCCAAAAAGAACTCCTCATTGACCATGGCCTTCAGTTCAGATCAGTACAGGAACTTCTTACAAGGAAAGGAAGACAAGGCCAGGATGGAGAAAGAGATGAAAGAGAGAAGGAAGAAAGATCGAGAGGAAGCAAAAGCAAGAAAAGAGCAAGAGAAGAAGGAGCGTCAGGAAAAAGCTAGAGTTGAGCGAGAGAGAAAGATACAAGAGAAAAAGGAAACACAGGAGAGGAAGCAGTTGGAGCGACTGCTAAATAGTAATAAAAAGAGAGGAAGGGAAAGTAGCAGTGAAGAAGAAGAAGAAGGCATGGTTTTGGAAAGTGATGATGATGTGGAACTTGGTGTTGAGGAGAGCAGATGCAAGCAGTGCAACAAGGAGGAAGGTGACAGCAGATGGATTCAGTGTGACCTGTGTGATGCCTGGTTTCACTTTACCTGCTCCGGCTTGCCATCCGATGCTACTATGAATGAAGACTTTTATTGTAAAAACTGTGTTGGTGGAGTTCGTGGAAACTGAGACAATGGATACTTTTTATTTCATGTAAACAGGAAGCCAGCTGTATTTATGTGAGTTGACTCTATGTTGTGTATGTCACTGCCTAATATGATAGATGTGTTTGTGTGTGTGTGGCTTTGATTTAGCATTAATTTTAATATTGTTTTATGACATTTGTCCTATATTATTACAAAATGTATTCACCAAGGTGAAAACTAGTCTGAATTGGTCCATATTTCTTCTTTGTTAATCCACCAAACCGTATACATGGTACTATTGCGCACTCAACCAGACGATATGTTGCACCCAAACAGAAACCTTGCGCACCAAACCAGACACACGGTACCAAACAAACACCACCACAACATAGGAATTTTAAACTGCTGGGTTTTGTATGATAGCTACACCGTATAGAGGAGGTCTTTTTAACTCTTCTGGTGAAAAAATCATGAAGATCCACCAGTAACTTCCGGAGATATCAACAAAAGATCGCTTATGGTATATCGCACCCCAGGATCTACTCTAGATATAGAATCTAGATCTAGATCTAGATTTTTAGATCTATATATTCACGCACAGCAACCGAATCTGCGAATCCCAGAGAACATGTTTGGTGCGTCATTCATTAATAACAATATCAATAATGTCAATACAGTAAGTTACACACTGAGTCACTGAGTAACTTCGTAAGAGTAAGATAACATCGCGATACGAAAAATTCATTTTTCATTCAACCAAGAGAATCTACATTTCTTACATTTGGAATAAAAGTAGAGTCTAGTACCTTGTATACAAACACAGTAGCCTAGACAATTGAGCCAAGTCAATTCGGCAATGCGGATGGGGAGATCTTGTACTCTCTCTGTTGAATATTACCACAATATCAGCCTTGTCAGTCAGTTTCATCAGGACCAAGCCAAGCGTGTTCTATTTCGTTTCGAGAGATATTGTTGACAAAAAGAAGGCATGATTTTTAGGGCGAAAATCTAAAAAGTCAGATCACACCACAACCCTATTTTCCAGAACAATTCAATAAAAACGCAACGCTTGTCTTGCTTGTCATGGTGCAACATAATAAATTAATAAAATTTAGTCATGTCCTGCTCCAATATTACGCAATGTAGGGTAACTAGCCTAAAAACATTGAAAAGGCGATTGAACAATGCTGTAGTTTTTATCTGTTTTTTTCTCTTGAATTCGTGATTTTCGCAATTTCTAGAGTAAAGAAATTCGTGAATCTAGGCTAAATACATGCAGCAAAATCGTTCGGGAAGGGGTGGTGCACTGGATTCCGTGATATTGGCCGGACGACTCATTGAGTCAAAAAACAAAATGGGCTGAACGCGAACAAAAAAAAAAAAAAAAAAAAGCCCGCTGCACAGCAGGCCTATTGTTCTTCCAAATGTCCTTTCCCAACTGGTCGGCATACCTATTTTAATCAACTTCTCTGTGTCCGGGCTCCGCGGGAAAAGGAGAATTTAGGCTAAGAGCCCCTCTTTTCTGGGGAAGCCTGAATTATATGTTACACTGGCTGGAACGATCAAAGTAGATATGTGGGTGGTTGGCGGGTGCTCTGGTTTGGTTCGCTTCTTCTTTCCTATCAAACATCTACCGTCCTTATCTTCCCTTCTTCTTGTTTATGCTTGTTACTCTCTTGTAACACCTCTAATCTTCTGGCGCTCATATGACCTTATGCAGTTGCGAGCGCCGTAAAACCCCTACTAAAACTAAGCTAAAAAGTAGATCTAATCAAATTGTATGTTCTTATAATATGAGGTTGATCATGGTGTAAATAATCACGGTAGTGGCAATTAATTGCAATAAGACAAAGACGTAGGTCCACTCCAGTTGCCTCAATAGGACTCATGCGTCTTAATCTTAATATGTCTTGGTAGATAATTTTGCAACAAACTAATTAATATTATGTTAATAGGGAGGAGAGCCCAAAAATTATCGCACGTGGATTATAGGCCTATTGTAGAAATGTTGTTGTATTGTTGTTGTTGTTGTTGTTTCTGTTGTTGTTGTTGTTGGTGATGGTGGTCCTTAATTCCTCCTCCCCGTCCTCGTCCTACTCCCTCTTCCCCTCCTCCTGCTCCTCCTCCTCCTCCTCCTGCTCCTCCTCCTCCTCTTCTTTTTCTTCTTTTTCTTCTTCTTCTTCTTTTTCTTCTTCTTCTTCTTCTTCTTCTTCTTCTTCTTCTTCTTCTTCTTCTTCTTCTTCTTCTTCTTCTTCTTCTTCTTCTTCTTCTTCTTCTTCTCCCCTCCTCCTCCTCCTTTTCCTTTTCTTCTTCTCCTCCCCTCATCCTCTTCCTCTTCTTCTCCCATCCTCCTCCTCCTTCTCCTCCTCCTCCTCCTCCTCTTCTTCTTCTTCTTCTTCTTCTTCTTCTTCTTCTTCTTCTTCTTCTTCTTCTTCTTCTTCTTCTTCTTCTTCTTCTTCTTCTTCTTCTTCTTCTCCCCTCCTCCTCCTCCTCCTCCTCCTCCTCCTCCTCCTCCTCCTCCTCCTCCTCCTCTTCTTCTTCTTTTACTTCTTTTTCTTCTTCTTCTTCTCCCTTCCTCCTCCTCTTCTTTTTCTTCTTCTTCTTCTCCTCCTCCTCTTCTTCTTCTTCCCCCATCCTCCTCCTCCTTCTCCTCCTCCTCTTCTTCTTCTTCTTCTTCTCCCCTCTTCTTCTTCCTCCTCCTCCTCCTCCTCCTCCTCTTCTTTTTCTTCGATTGCGAACGCCCTTCTTTGGACCAGCTCTTTTCAATTTGGGAAACAGTTTGCCACCATAATTCGTCTGTCAGCATATAAGATTAAGTCGGTTTCATAGATACGTTGCACAGGTAGGCCAAAACACTTAATATGCCAACTTAACCCTTCTCATATCTCTACCATTTTATTTGTACCATGCTACAGAATTGTATACAGCCGATGATTCCTTTGATGCCCCCTCCCCCTGCCTTTCGGGAAAAAAGGCCAGTTTTCTTTTCTTTTTATTTGATGAAGTCGTGAACACTAATTGAGGCACCACAATGCAATTTTTCTAACGTGACCAAATTTGAAGACAACTCAGTATATATATATATATAATATATATATATGTGTGTGTGTGTGTGTGTGTGTGTGTGTGTGTGTGTGTGTGTGTGTGTGTGTGTATTGCTCTTGTGAACGGTTGATTGATTGAGTAGTGAGTAAGAGTTTTACTCTCTTGTGAACGGAAAGGCGTTAACACTCAAAGAAATAGATTTTTTTACGTAAGCCTAATCAAAAAGTGGCACACTTCTTTTTATTTTGAATTAAGAGCAGGTTTAACACATTTTGAATGTATACTTGGTTGTCTTGTCCTCCCTTTATTACACAAAGCCCCTTATTGACTTAATCCTCATGCATTTTTTTATTAGTGGATTTTCTTTTCTTAAAAAAAAAAAAAGTTTTAATAAGAGTTTTACGGCACTTGCAACACAATAAGGTCATAATCAAATTACCGAAGAATAAATGTGTTACAGGAGAGTGACGTACACAAAAAAGGAGGAGCGATAAAGACGACAGATGTTTGAAAGGAAAGAGCAAACCACACTAGACCACCCGCCAACCACCCACTGGATTTTCTTTAGGGGTAAAAATAAACAATAAACAAACAATAAAAAAGAAGCCTTCTTTTTTTTTCCTTCTTGTCCCTAAAGTCAGCATGCAAGCTATGATTTACGTTTCAGCTAAGACCTTGCGGTGTCTCTCTCACTCACCCGCCAATAAGGTTAGCCAGGCGGTTTTTCTGAGTGTTGCACTGACACCCGTCAATATGGCCAAGTCCTGGAAGTCAGGGCGAGGGAGGTCAATAAACAGTAATATAAATACAGCTCCTGCTTGATCTCCTACTGTTCCCTGTAACACCGCTAAAGGTGAGGTACAATCTTCACGGAAAATCCCATTTCATATGAAATGTGCTAATATAATATAACATAATAAGCATATCAGTGCTTAGAATTTAATCCAGAGGCGAACATATCGACTGTCTGTAAGCCAATTGGACGTTGTTTTCTTATGGTTTAAAAACGTTATTGTTTAGAGACCGTTCTAAGTCAAGGTTTCGGTTTGTGGCTCGTAGAAACCCAATCTGATCCAGTAAGGCAACTGTAGGGTAGTGATTAGGCTCTTTGTCTTTGCAAACAGAGACGAGAGTGCAATTCTCGAATGAGTGTTAAAAAAACCTATAGCACATTCATCTCAATCTGTCAGAAAGGGATTTTGCATCCTTTTCAGCTCATGTGGCCTTCGCAGGCAGGATTGAAGCAGCACATCCCTTAAATAATCTAAATAGTGCAGATGGGAGGCAGAAAACATGGACAAATACATTCCATTTTTTCCCCGATTCTGTGCTCTGTTTGAGTAACTGTTTAAAACAAATGTCCTTCGGGTAGTTGGAAGACGCCACAGGTAGGTAGGTCCAACTTCTTCTTCCTTCTGTTGTTTATGTCTATCTTGATGTTTCCTTGCACAAAATGACCGCTGCTGTGTTGTGTCCATACACACCCTCTGAACTCAAAAGGACTGGTTTATTTTCCCTCTACTACAAAAGTCCATCTGCCCCTGTGCCAATTACATCAGTACAATGACGATAAAAAGAAAAGTTTATTAACAAAGCAAAGCACAAGAGCGACTCAACATGAAATATACAATTTATTTCCCAGTGTCAAGCGCAAATATATCCTTATATATATATATTATATTATAATACAATAATGTGATGGTGCAAGTCGTGACAGATATATACATCAAATATTTTCCAGTCTGTGTTTTCAGTAGACAAAAACCAATTCACTATTGCCCATGCACTGTCTTCTTCCGTTCTTTGAGTGCATATGTGTAAAGATAGTGTGTGCTTGAGAAAAGAGAGAGAGGTTTTCATTTATAAATCCTGCTCGTTCATGTGTGTATGACTTGTAAGTATCAAACTGGCAGGATGTGTGCAGGTAGAAAAAAGCCCCTTCAGAAAAACTTACGAGTAATAATTGACTTACTTATCACACAGACACGCAGCTCCTCATTACCTCTTATCAGGAGCTACTGTTGCTGGACAAATACTGCTTTTGAAACCATATAAATGAATTGAGAAGGAGTACTATCTCCATCAGATACTATCTGTTCCTTCCACACAACCAAAGTATATTTAATATATTAAAAAAATACTTTACATGTGCCTCCCAACTTTTTTCCCCCCCTTCCAAAGCTTGTTTAGCACCATTACATCATACTTTCCCTATTAAAGGTATGAAAAAGTGTGTGTGTGTGTGGGGGCACAAACGACCTATCAATCTACCGACCACTTGTTCATAAACTCCGGACTGAACTTTTACTCCAGCATGAGAGGTAAGTACCTTATCACGATGCTACTGAGCTACTGTTCTTTCTTTCACTTCAGTTACGAGGTCTGCTGCTTATGCCAGGGCTATGTGAGAACACACTGACAGGGCAATAGTCACTTGACAAACTTCTGTACATAAACAAAATGCCACTGGAAGGTCAGAACAAAGTAAAGATATAAAACAGTTCAAGAGGGAAAGGACAAGTGCAGTGCAAATACAATAATAGTCACTCCCCAGAGAGGTATGGACAGAGTTGAATGCTTGGACTCACTATTTCCACAACAGAACAAGAATAAGTACATACATCTTTAACATGAGTCTCTCTTATAGACAGCTTTCCACTTGCAGACATGCATGCACAACAAGCACTCTGGCATGATTACATAGAATCAATGAAAAAAAGTCAACATTACCAAAACGAAATTATGTACACATATTATATTGTTCCCATTCTAATCATATCTGAAAGTGTAACATAGCAAATTGTCTGATCAAGACCAACTACTCTCAACAAACAAACTAGCTTTCCATTTGAATGAACATATGAACAGACACTTCTCTCACTCATTTTTTACTCCATAGGAGACTTCACAATGCTTTCAAAACCTTTCAGTTAATCCATTAGTCCTCATTTTCATATTTTACTTTCCACTCTTTTCGAAAGACCATTTCCATTCTCATCATTTTACTCTCAAACCTCTGTAAAATGTATAGCATGTTTAAGGCTACCACATCCCCCCCCCCCCAAATCATCTCTTACTGTATTCAGTGGTGATACATCTGCAGCAGATAACTTCATATTAAAAAAAAAAATCATTTGTTTAACTAATAAAGAGGAAAGATTCATGAATCAATGTCATTCTCCGTGAGAGCTATAAGAACTCTTATTAAAAGATTGGTTCCGAAACACTGTTGCAGGGAGTGAACCAGGGGTTGCTTGTACTGCAGTCAAGTGTTTAAACAGTTGAGCAATCATCCTACCAACAAAGGGGATGAATCAATACAATAAGTAAAGTGCCAGCTTGGCCTGATAAGATTTTCATCGATGACGATTGCAGACAAGTCATTGAAGAGATGAAATTTGAATATTATAATAGATAACATTGTTTTCTACATTTGCTAAAGAGGGTTAATATCATTTAAGAAACATAACAAAATAATGATATTGAGGTTCCTAGCAATAGTTTGATTGAGAAGAGTCTGAACTTATGAAATAAAAAAGCACGACCCAGAAGAAATCCTCACACTTCATCGTTTGTGCTTTTCACAGACGTTATACTCTCCTGTCCCCCTGACTTTATTGGAAAAAATAGCACTCTCAGAACTGTATCAGAAGTCTTCACAATAACAAAAGTAAATCATCCTCTCATGCACTCTCAATATATCAACGACAAGAAATACTGTTATGAACCTTAACCCTCTGAGCCCTAGCCATCTCTACACCGGAGGCAAGTAAAACGGCGCGGGCGGCTAACCACTGGTGCATCAGCAAGTGAGGCCGCGTTTCATTATGGGATGTTTAAAGGATGTATTTGTTGGTCAATCAAAACTGCGCAGCATTCACTTCGTCTAAGGTCTTGCCAAGATGTCTGCACACATGTGGAAGTTGTGAGCATGCAGTGTGGTGAAAAATAAAACGATTTCATCAAATGTGAGGCAGCGTGGTGAAATCAGGCTCTCGTCAAAATAATGAAATCGAAGAAAACAGCAGTTTTCTCCCTGCTTAGCAATTTTTATCAAATTTTTGTTTTTTGGCTCAACACCTTTAATGTCCATTTACAAACACATTCCTTTGAGGACTTCACCGAAAACGTTGATTAAAGACACAAAAATATAAATTTTTAGTTTCCATGGACTCTCCAGCTTTGGAATTTACATAGCTTTGGCTGCCATTTTCTCCCTAATTTTACCTCTTAAACCAGGTGACCCCCACTTCCTTCAATCCAAAATATCTCCACTTCTATTGAATATGGGCCGGTAATTTTTTCATAGAAAGCAAGACAAATGAACAAGCTTTAAGATGATACCAATAACTCAATATGCCCAAAAATAGACGAGAGCCTGATTCCACCACGCTGCATCACAAATATAGGTGATTTCCTCAAATATATGGCGTGAATCGTTCGGGAGGTCAGGGCTCAAAAGGTTAGAGGACATTACAATGGGCATAGATAAATGAACTCATTGTTGATGTCCCAAGACAGATGTTCAGCTCTAATTTAACCTGTTTTACAGGTTGAGCAAACAATACAGGAGTTATTAATTCACAGATTTTTGTGAAAGAGATCATATATAGAGCAATCTCACACAGTCATGCATATTATAGGAACCAGAATGTCATACATATATCACAGGCTGAAGCCTATTATTGCAACCATTTCATAGAGTGAGAAAGAGGAGAGGGGTGGGGGTAAATGTAAAATGATTTCGAAACTAACCATATCTGTACATATTGAGCTACGGTAAGCAAAAGTAATACTAGTAGAAAGGCGAACATACGTAGGCCATAATCTTAAGCTGCATAATAAACACTTTCTTACAACAAATAACTTGAGAACAAACTCAGGACAAAGACTGTCAACAGACATTTTTTAAAAAGTGGAAAAGAAAAGACTAGCCTGAGATGCTAGAAAACAGTGCATCTAGTAACCCTGTAACAAAAAAGTTTCGGAGTCAATAAGCAAAGAAAACTAATAATAAGAGATCTAATGCCAGTTAAACATACAGACTGCATGCTTCCAATTTTTGCCTGTTTTTTTTTTTTCATCCATAAATAAGACAGGGTTTATATAAAATGCATTATTTGTTCAAAGGAGAAAATTAAGTTTAATTTGTTTATCTCAAAACAAAAACAAGTTGGAATTTAAGAAAAATCAGAGTAATAATGCATACAACTGACGGCAGCTAATTTTCAAATAACTGAAATTTGTTTGAAATACATTCAAAATTATGAGGATGTGGAACTTGACTTTGATTGAAAGTTGCAAGCACATGTGTCAGTTATCTGATGAACCCTTACGAACCCAAACCAAAGATTTGCCTGTTTTTGAAGCACAGATAGCTCAGTGTAGTTGTCTTTATGTTGTGACTTAATCTGTAGTATGTTAAACAAAGTACTGAAAAAGTAATAAAAGTGTTCCTTCAGAAGAAGGTTATAAAATATACAGTTGAACCTGTGTAAGATGGCCACCCATTGTCAAGGAGAAAAGTGGTCGTATAAGACAGATGGCCGTCTTATAGAGGTGGCTGTCATGGCAGGTTCGACTGTATACAGTTTAAGAAAAGAGTTACAAATACATGTACTCACTTGTCAACAAGAGCATGAGATTTAGAAAATTATGAAGCTCTGTAATTGCACAGAGCTCATATTACTAAAAGTTTTTCAGTTTCAAATTCCTCAACATGCCTTTCCCCTCTAATTTCTGACAAAGGCATACACTTCTGTATTCCCCACAATTTGGCATTATCCAACTGTCACTAGAAACAGAGATGTTGGTGGGTATTTTTCTCCACAACCACGGAAATATCAAACTCAAGCAGAATATAATAGAAAATTTCTCAATAATGGTCCACTATCACAAAGCATGATTTTAAAAGTGTGCAAGATATACAAATAGATGGCAATACGCAGCTTGGTTAAAGATTGATGCAGATCACTGTTGTAAAAGTTGTGGCAATGTCACAGGGAAATCAGTTGGAAATAAGAATATTAATCAACAAAGAGAAATTGCATACAGTGGAGGTAGAGAGTATGAAAGCAAAACTTACTCACAAAGTTAAAGAAAGTGGTCATTGTATTCTGTTCAAAAATACAAAAGTACATGCTGTGGCCTGATCTATTTCCATCCCATGACAACACTTAAGCATGAACAAGCTGATATTTTTTTTATAGTGTAAGAAAAGATACCAACTGGTCAGATAAACCTGATCAGCATGATCTGATTAAATCTGGCAATAGCCCTGCCCAGTGCACTCTATATACGAATTGACCCCAGCTTTGTTTTATCAAATTTGACCTGGAAGTCCATTAGAGCCTATCACATTCCTCACCCAAAACAAAAGATCTCATCCTGCAAAGTCGTGTGACATGTAGTGACCTTCTGATTGACGGTTGGCAATGATTTTCATAAAATTTAACTGACTGCGACTAAATAAATCAAACATGTTTCATTTTGGATGATCAATCAAATTGAGCCAAAATGGTAGCATCTGCCCCTCCATGTAGGAAGATCCAGCCACCCTAAAATGTATCAAACCACATCAAATAGAAGTTTGTTGAAATTTTCTGCAGTGTATGTTGGATACTAATTACAAGAAAGTCCTAAATGAAATGAAAGCAGGAAAACAGGTTTCCTTTATTTTTAATAAAAATCTGCCTAAAAAAAATTTGACTTTACTTGCATATTTCAGAATAAGAGACTATTCTCAGCAATTCTCTAGATAATATATATATATATACATATATATAAAGAAAATACGCGCACTCATATGACCTTAGCAGTTGCGAGCGCCGTAAAACCTTATACTATACTACTATACAAAGAAAATACAAACCATCCACTGAATGGTAATTCACAATCACTATTTCTATGGTCATAAGTAGTCAGCTGTTAAGTCCATTGACATCAAGTGTTAGGGCTTTCAAGAATAAATATTTGATCAATACTCAACATGAAGAAGTTTTTCCAAACATCAGTAAGGCTAAAATTTCATCCAAACTAGTAACTTACAGATCCCCCCCCCCAAGTGTGAGATTCTCTTCATAATAAATCTTGCCACAAATATACTCTCATTGCCATTGCAAATATAAATATTTGGAAAAAAATAAATTCTCTTCAGTCACCAGATAGATCTATGAACTGAGAATAGAAAAGAAACATATGGTAAAAGGAGAATGAATTGTGCATCATCCTATATCACAAAGCTTTCATGAGAAGAGAGGTAGGGTGGGGGGAGATGAGGAAGGAGAGATGAAAAGAAGTTCAGATTCTGTACATCTAAGAATCAATATATCAAATACATGTTTCTCAGTTTCTTCAAAAAGACAAAGCAATCTGATCGAAAGAAAGCTTTCCTAAAATTTGCCAATACAAACATGATGCTGGTAACAAAACCTTTAACAAGGTTTCTCCATTCACAAATTTTAATGAACCAATGCCCTACACAACACTATGGACACATATTATCTATTATGCTGAGCTCTTATGACATCACTTTTCATCAATTATATGCACTTCTTACACCCTACTTGAAGTATTTCAATATAAATGTTCAGAATTGAGTGCACTAGAGTAATAAACATAAGGACTAATAACTTGCAATTGGCATCTGTCTTCCTTATGTGGTTTTCGAAGGCATTACAACAAGGTAGCACAGTATTTAAACACAGTTGGTTGCTATCATGAATACTACATAAATGCTGTCTCTGTACAAAGTAAAGCAATCTAGTCGGTAACATGTGATTTTTTCATAGCAATTTCTATGTCTAGAGCAGTTACAACATTTAATTATGCTTTCATTAACAGAACTAAAACTGTCTTATGCAAGAGGTTACCGTTCTAAAATTACACATAATAATAAGAACAAAACTAGCAAAAACAATACTACTTCAATTTTCTCAAAAATGAACTAACAAAAGAAGAAACACAAATGTGTGGAATCGTGGTGAAATCAGGCATTCGTTAAAAAAATGAAATCGAAGAAACTGACATTTTTCCGCCTATTGGGAAATTTCGATAAAGATTTATTTTTGGACTCGGCATTTTTTATGTCTATTCAAAAACACATCTATGTGCGGAGCACACAGAAAAATGTTAATCAAAGGCTACAAAAAGGTAAATTTACAGGACACTCAAGCTTTGGATTTCACCAAACTTGGGCAGCCATCATCTCGCTGATTTTACCTCTGACATCGGGTGACTCCCATCTCCTTTAATGACAAACATATCAACTTCTATTCGAGGTAGATAGGTAATCAAAATCAAAATCAACACCGATGAACAAGCTATTCCATAAATTGACGAGCACCTGATTCCACTGCATTGTGACACAAATGTCACTCAATCACATATGTGTTAAATAGCAAATATAAATCATTCGTTGATCTTGTTATAGAATACAATTTTGATCAAAGCAAACACTCACGATGGTTAACTCACAATTTTAAATCAGGGAAAATGTCATTTTTCTGTCCCCATATCATTATTCCCTAAATTACTCTACAGATCCTATTTCTGACCTGAGCAATGTAATTAAATTAAATTCTATTTGACCAAAAAAGTAACCCACGGAACAACACAAAAGTTGAACTTTGATTCATCAAATCTATTCCATGAGCAAACTCGCTCCTGGAAACGAGACCACAAAAATAAAGAATAAAGAGTAAATACAACAAAAATTTTCTTTGTCTCTGTGTCACATTTCAAAAAGAGACAAATAAGCATAAAGAAAAGAGCTACAAGTGTAACTACAAAAGAATCCACACGAGGTAAACATTAAGCAAATTCAGAATTACCAGGCAATATTGTGCTTCTGCGTAATGTACTGGCTTTGTCAGCATCCAAAGCCTTGCGGTCTTAAAGAAAAAACAAAACAAAACAAAATAAGCAGCAACATAAATCAACAAACAAGATAACAGAACAGGTGCACATGGTTCTTCTATATGCCCAAACAAATAGAAAGCAAACCACTTGGATAATATGCATCTTAATCTCAATCAGTAAAAAAGTGTCTCTTAATACGTAATGGCGAATGTTTTCTGTTTCCAGAATCTGGCATTTAAATTTGTTGCAAACATCTGTATTACCATCTTGCTTTTGTGGTAACTGAAGAAAATTCGTTCATTCCCATCTTAATGATAACATAGCAAAGGTTTTGACTTGAAAGAAAAAAAATATTGTGTAAAAGGAAAAAAAAGATCTAATGTCTGGTCCTTTTAATTACATAATACAGCCAAGAAGCCCTCCGTGTATTCCCGAATCCTAGCAAGTCCAGGTAACTCACCATCCATGAAAACTAGTATTTTAAAGAATATTTCAAAAATGCAAAAACGAATTCCCAAAATTCTGAAAAAAAGGAGGAAGAGAAATGAATGTAGTTTCAGAAAAATACAACTTCATATGCACAGGTTCTTTGAAATGTTCCAGGTTTACTTCAAACAGGGTGTCCACCCAGCTGTTCTCACTATCAGACTTGTGCTGGGCTCTAAATCTAGATTCTGCATCTGATTAATCTGAATCCCCCCCCCCCCTTCCTGCTACTATGTTTTCATCTATATCTGATTCATTTGATTCATCACTTGCTTGTTCAGGCTCATATACATCTCTATTTTTTTATACCAGCTCAACTGCATTGCTTTTCACCTTTTCCAGCCACCTTTAGAGAGTACTGGACCGAAAAATTTTGCTTCGGTACCAAACGAAAGAAAAAACATTTTACAATGGTACAGTACCAAAGGGAAGAAAAAACATTTTGCAAAGCAATAACTATATGAAATTAAATCTCAGCACCAGAGTCTCGTCAAAGCAAGACTTCCTTTCTAAAGATGCCTTGTCTGAGTGACTGATTCCGGTGTGTTAGGGTGGAGCATAGAGAAATTAATGTGTGATCCCAGGCGAGCTGGGGAGTAATGTGTTAAGATTTAAAATATACAATTTTTTTTATTGTTTAAGAGAATGAAGAGCAATGCTGTATTGTAACTAGAAATATTTGATTTATGCTGTGCCAAGACAATATATTCTTGGAGGACTTTGAAGGCGGTAGGTACAAGCTGCCAACTCCAAACAGCCATGTCTGAAAGACTAACAGCAAGTGAGGAATCAACAAATCTAATAATATGTGGAGAAGAGTGAGTTACACTAAAACGTGTGCTTTCTGGAGAAAATTACACTCTATAAGGAATCTATATTTACACCTTTCCACAACAATTCAACAGTCAACAGTCATTAAGCTTGTATCCTCAACAAACTCCTCCCAATGCACGTAAATGTCCTCAACACACAGTCTTGCACGATCCACCAATCACTGTGAGCATGCACAAACAATTCTGTCCAGTACAATCCGCTTGGAACACCGATGGCTGCAGTAGTTATTCAAGTCACAGTCAATTCCGCCAAAACTTTTGAATGCACAAATATTTCCATCTCTCTTGTTCAGATACCAGAATCACTCACAATGTTGAGTCAATGCAATGTAACTCCTCTTGTCCTCTTGTGTAACAGAAAACAAATAAAATGTCCAGCGTCTGCTCTCTATGTCTCTTGTACATAAGTAGAGGGAAAGATGCCACGAACACCATGAAGTTCCCCCTCCCACCAGCCGTCTCCCAGTTTCTCATATATTCCAATCACATCACCTGGGGGATTCAACAAAGACAGAGATGTAGAGGAGTGTGTATAGTCGGGACTGCAATATTTATTTACACTTTTCAGAACAATTCCTTCCATCCCTTGTCTATGATATATATCTAATCTCTCTCTATTGTCCAAGATCTATCGGTATATTATAGACATGAAAATGAACATTTTGTTAGGTATATAATATATTGTAATAATCCAATAAAAACACAGTTGCCACATTTTCATATGCAATGAATAGAGCTACCAATATTAAACAACTGATGTGTGTAGCTGCCTACCATTATGTGCATCTCATGACAAAAGTTCTGGACTTCCATATAATCTTGCTTGAATAAACAAGATACACATTGCCACAATTCAGTACAACATTCAATTCCCTTTGATAAAAAAAATAAATTCAGGACCTTTTTGAGGGGCTTTGCTTCTGTTGGAGCATCCCATTATACAGGCATTATCATGTTTTCACTTTAGTCTACCTTTCATGAGATGGAAGCATTTTGCAAAACTGAAGGCTCAGACATTTTCTGCTATTGATAAGACACATCAGCTCCTGACTTCAATCGTTTTACCTTCAGATTTCAAATCAGAAATAGCAACTCTCTATCTTCAATCCTCACTACTGTACACAGACCACAGCGAGAAAACTCACTGGCATAAAACTGACAACTCACCTGTCTTTATACTTAGCTCATCTGATTGGCTTGCATCGTAATCATAGATGGCTCGACAATGACCAATTACAGTGGGAGAGGGGAAATCATCATCACCTGTGTAAGAAACATGTCAATTTTCATTATTTTCAGCTTCCTGCAAATCTAGAGACAAATACTGCCATCAGCAACAAACAACTCACAGTAACTGGAATCTTCAAACTCCAGGAATCACAAACAGCACTGAAATCATTTCTGTTAGAAGTACCAATGACACCTTCCATCTTGGATATAACACAAGAGTTAGCTCAAGTCATAAAAAAAACTGAAAAATATATAGGCCAATTAAAAATAGAAGTAGGTTTTGAGTCATTTCATAGACATTGTTCTTTCACTTTAAGGGATAACTTTTATAGTGTACTGGGCTCCAATGTGACTTATTAGACAAGGTAAATGCAGAAAAGTTTGTTTCGTCAATTATGAAAAGAAAAGACAATCTGCACTTCGTTAAGTATCCGACTCATGTGTCTCCTGGTGTTGAAATAAGAGTTACTATAACAATTTTGATAGACTCAAGCATACTATGTGTAAGAACTGAACCCCCCCAGGTAGCTAAAGCATAAAAGCAAAAACATAAAATAGAAAATAAATATGAAGCACAAGAAGTGCGGAAACAAAGTTTTACACAACACAGTTCACAAAAGAAAAAATGTATTAGTCCTCAGTGAAAAAAATATAATCTGCGCAGGAAAAAAAGGTGTTTAGAACACTTCTATCCAACTGATGACCAGAAAAAAAACATGTTAAGTTTACACAGATGAGTAATTTCAGTTGCCTTTGCCATACTCGTATTTATATCAACTAAATTATTGTGCGAACAGAGAGAGAGAGAGAGTCTTACTAAAATCATCATCAGGCGAGTTGAGCTCCTGGTAGTAATCATTGGGTAGGTTCTGGGACATGTAGTCAGAGTTGCCTTCCAAGGCCAAGTTTAAGGGCAGACGCAGAGTGCTCACGAGATAATTCTGAAAGGCGAAACAAGCAGTAGCTTAACTTGAGGGGTATTCCTTGTAGATTGTTCACAGCATTTATACCTTACTATTCAAACTCACAAAGCATGCTAGTACTATTTGTAAATTATCACAGAGGCAAACATGTAAGTGCAGTTCCTTTTCTTCCTCAGATAAAAGAATGAATGCTGATAAAAAAATGACATATAAGGTTAACTACGTCAAATAATGCAAGAAGAACGTGAAGAAAAAAAAACACAAAGAAAAACAATCTGCATTGACTATCTTACTAAAGTGTCTCATTTCAGACTGAACGGCTGCTTTTGCTGAATTTCCAAAAATTGAAAAGCCTGAGAACATACAACTGTCTAAGAAAACATAATGATAAGTCTTAAAATTTCCCATCTCATGAAATTGCAAAGTGAACATTTAAAACTTAATGGTAAAATAAGGCACATACACACTCAACCAATGAAACCGAGTCTTCAAAATGATGTGGGATTTTACGATAATGTGTAATAAAAGCAAAAATAACTGTTAACCATAGCGGCTGGTGACTGTTAAAAGGGGATCCAAAAAAGGTTTATATTTTACCTGCTTGTCTCGAACAGTCTCTATGTACTGGGCAAACATACTACTCGGCACGGACTTCCCTTCCGTTTTGCAAAGGTAGCTATTGACTTTGAAATGACTGGCTTCCAGGAAGTTGAGCATGAAGGTCGTCTGTAGAAAAAATGTGAAGGAAATAGAATCCAACAGGAACCATAGTTGGCATGGCATGCTTGACTGACAACACAAAATGTGAGAGGTTTATTATTAGAGTTGTAGATGCACTTGTCTTTGGTTGAAATTGTCTAGAAATATGAAAACAACTTTCCACTTGGAGAATACAGTTCTTTCATTTTTATCTTATCAGAATGAAAAGATAATGACTGCTTAGATTTACTTAAAGATAGAAAAGAAAGTATTCTAAATATGAAAAGTGAAATTTACACACTTAAAAGATTTCCCTAACGTGAGGGTCTTGAGCATATGTACATTTTATCAGTGTTAGAAGGAATTCTATGGTTGAGGCATTTCGGTACAGAGTAGGAAAAATTAGTCTGAAAGGGATCAGCATAATATATATCAAGAAACGTTATCATAAAACGTATAGAGGTAAATGGATAGAAATTGAAAAAACTCATGAATACATAAATTAATGGAACTCCTTAAGGATAAAACAGTTTGGAATATACAAGCCAACTTAACATGTTCATACACGATGATGACAGTGCCTAATCTGTTCGTGTGTATTAGTATCTGTTTGCTTTGCGGTATAAAGTTAAAGATAATTTTTTTTCTCAAATTCAATGTTCTTATACTCACTTGTTCCAGCTTTTGCCTTGTATCTTGTTGCGTTTCTGGATCTGCAAAGCTGGGTTTGTTTCTGTACACTTCCACAAGCTTCTCCACTCCTTTAAAAAAAACCAAAGTCATTTATTTTAAAAGTTCATAATATTAAATAAAAATTCACTTCTCAAATTTACTGTCTTAAATCAAAATAGAGAAAAAGGAGCGAAAGGATATCTTAACTGTAACTTTCAAAGAGTTTATTGTTTAATGGAGGTTGTGATGTTATGAAGTACAAATAATTAATTAATGATTCAACAAGTTCTATTGAAGGGCCATATTGAAATCATAGCAGGTCATTTATCAAAATGTACAAGAGCAAAGAGGTACGAAAGACATCTCTTCAATAAGTAAAAGAGTGTACTAAAAATATTGAGTGCAAGTTGTATGAAATACTGCACAAAAATGGCCACATTTCATTACAGACCAGGACAACATTAACATTGAAAAAAAAAACGAGCTATAGCAGACCACATCAAAATGGCCATCAATCATCTAAATTAAAAATCAATTTTCTTCCCTTTTGATAACCACACTAAGAAAGATAAAAACTATGTTATATAATTAAAAAAGAACATATTACCCTCTTTCCCCTTCCTTTCCTTTTCTATGAACTGATGAAGATGAATGAGATAATTCTTGAGTGCTTCTTTGCGTCTCTCATTGTTCAAAGACACCTGCCCATCTTCAGCCTGTGAAGAAGACACAAGCATCATATGAAAACCAAAAAAAACAACAAAACAAATGTGTTTAACTTATCCAGAAGCCAGCTTCGTTAATCTGACAACAAAAATATATTCCACAGACAACCAACTAAAATAGTCTACTAAATATGGAGCAACATATAATCAGAAATTCTGTGGACCTGCCCAGTGATGAAGACAAACAGCTCGTAGTAAATCAATGCACTGTTCAACATCCCAAGTGTCAATGGAACATTTAATCATCTCTAAGGTTTTTTTCTGTGGTGTCACAGCCAATTTAATCTGCCGTTGAGTTGCCATTTTGGTTCGTTTATCCTGTTTTGTTCATCATTAAACATTCCAGCTCCTTCACACATGAGCTCTACTTTGTATTTGCTTTGTACTTTCTGAAAATGTACCTTATTGCTTTTATTTCATTTGCCTGTTCCCAAACATTTTTCCAATATAATATGGTGAAAACATGTAATTTTCCTTGACACCACAGGCTATTTGTTAGCACACTTAGAAGGTTCAAAAAGCTTACATTTTACATATGTATTACCAAAGCTGATAAAACAAAATGTAAGCAAATCCACAGAGAAGTGCTGGCATTTTACATGTGAGAGACAGGAACCTACATAGACTGTCCTACATAGACTGTGTCACTGCCAAAGAGGCTAGCCAGTGACCTGTGCAGGCAGCAGTCACATAATAAGAAAATGTGCCCAACACTATGAAAAGTCAACATTTTTCTTGCTTGTAACATTATTTACCATTAGGAAACCATGAAAAGGACCAAAAGGACCAGGTTGCTATGACTGTTTGTAGTTAACAGTAAATAACAACAATTAACGTTCCTTGCTGGGAATGTTACAGGACTAGCAGCTGAGTATTTTAAGCGAAAATTCTCCGGTTTTTCAACAGCCAAGTTACTAATCATCCTCTATTATAAGACCTCATTTCCACAAACAGTAAAAGTCCGTGTTCACATTTTGAAAACAAGTAAAAAACTGACCTAGTAGTAGTAGTATAGGGTTTTACGGCGCTCGCAACTGCGTATGGTCATATGAGCGCGCGAAACACAAGTTGTTTACTTTCGCAAAAATTCACTGCACGATTGGTTAACTATTAGACTTTAAAATGCTAAAATATTAAAATTCGGTGTAGTTATATTTTCAATTTAAAACAACTCGTATAAATAACAATAAAAATTTTAAATAGTACGATTTCACTTTACAATTTGCCATAAAGGCCAATGGCCTTCATAAAATTCAATATTCTGCTGGGAACAACGACGGAAAAAATGTCTTGCAATTTCTTGCATTTATAATATTTCCTTCGGATCTCTCCAAAGTCTAGACATTCGGTTAAGATGTGTCTAATGGTAAAATCTGTGTCGCATTCGACACAGAACGGCTTCTCATCTCCCTGTAGGAGGTATTTGTGGGTCAGGGCCGTGTGTCCGATGCGCAATCGAGTAAAAATGACTTCGTCTCTTCTGGAGAGGTCAGAAGGATTTCGCTGTTCTAGTTTGGGTTTTATAATTGACCTAAAAAGCACAGCAAACTTACAGACCCAAAAAACAAACTATGCATTTATGGTATGCCCCAAAGCACCCTGACTTTATAGTCTTGTACCCTGGTGCCTACCCCCTCGCATGCTTGCTAACACTTAGCATTCACACATCCAGCAGCACAAAATACCTCACCTGGTCACCCAGCCAGGAGAATGACTTCAACCAACTTCTTGGGCCTGGTGCAGTGACTGGAACGGATAATTTTCACCGGGGCATTATTGCGCCAAGTGACCGCAAAGTGTTAAGCTACAATTTGAGACTTAGCAGCACACAACGCTTTGTACATATGGCAATCAAGTACATAGGTTAGGAGAACTAAAAAAAACATAGCGACAGTCTATAGTTATATATTCACAGAAAAACTGTACAGAGAACAGCATGCAACATACATAGCAGTCCAGAAGAATCTGCTCAGGCTGTCGAGGGCCCTTCATCCCTTTCTCTTGAACAATAGTGCGAAGGTCATTCTGGAGATCCACTGTGATCACAGCTTCGTTGAGTCGGTCAAAGTACTGAAGATGCCGAGCACGGACAGTGGGCAAGGAAGAAAAAGTTAAGAGTCACAGTGACATATAAATCTTGTATTTCTTTCTGAGGCAGGCTCACATGGTTTCACAATAACTCATTTTTCGCAGGCAAATTCACTGCATTTTTTAAAATGAGTCCCCTATAGACGTACAGCACTACAATTTTATATGCATACAGATCAGACTCATGTACATTCTGCCTCCACACATACCAAATATCCATTTGCAGCTAGGAAAACAGATAAACAAGTACGAGGGAAATATTTTTACAAAGAATAGGCTACAACCAACTCATTACAGAGAGGAACTAAAATAGCAGTTTTGTCATTTGACATTTATTTTATAAGTTAAAATGCTGAAACATGTTGTTGTACTGGTTAAAACATTTTAAAATTCTACTCTAAATTTTCATTGTTAACTCACTCACTACCACACCCACAACTGTTGCGGGCAAAGTAGCTCCAATGTTGTGATACCACACCTGCAACTCTCGCAGTTCGCACTTTTGAATTTTTTTCTCACGTTAAAAACCGCACCATTTGCGGTACCTGTTCGTCTCTCGCTTAGCTCATTCAATTATCTATCATTAAAAAAACCCAAACCAAAATCGGATAAAATTAGACGAAGACTGTTATGACGAATTGGGTGGGGAAATTTGTAAAAAAGAGTAAGGTTTAGCAGAGCCTCCAAAACCTAGATCTAGGGTTGCAGTAGAGGGGAAGGGCATGAGTAAAAAAGGCAAAGGGAAACCATTTTTTAATCAATTTTTGAAAACTTGTGAGAGAAAAAGTCACGATATAACAAAGCTATAATTTCATCAGGGCAATCATTATTATTTTCAAAAGCAATATTCCAATTTTCAAGTCCCCATGTTAATTAGCAAAAGCACAGTGATTTTTTAAAATTACCCTTTAATTGGCAGGTAAACAGGAAATATCTAGGGGCATAACATAGCATGCAGAAGAACCTCCTATGTTTCCAGAATTTTAAAATATTTCTGCAAACACGGTACTTTCTGATGTCTCACCTGCGTAAGTTTTGGTGACAACACGGATACGTGACTGTTGTATTTGTTCAGATACTCTTGCATAGTTTTGAGCCTCTCCTCCTCCAACTCTTGCATAGATGTGCTGGCCTGAGGAGGCAGACAAAGTTGTGAAAGGAACACAAAAGCCACTGAAAGGGAAATGTGCTCATACTAGCAAAAATTAGCCACAAGTTTCTACAGTGATGAGTTATTATTTTATGGAATCATTGAAATTAAAGGAGTTAACAACCAAAATATGAGTAAACGATACAAAAATAAAGGAATGAAAACACTTTAGCTCAATTTTGTAATAGTTCAAGAACTGCTTTTATCAAATAGGAAATTTAAAAAGAATACCATCTACGTAAAGTAACATATGACTGCAGTTTTATTCAAGAGAAATATTGTCTAAGGGAAATGAGAACCAATTCTTTTTATAAAAATAATCAACCATTTAACTCTTTTCCTACCAGGCCAAAATCCACCACTGGCCCAGGGCTTTTCCCTGACCTATTTTTACGCCCCTACCCCACCAAAGGAAAATGTCAAAACATCCAACTAAACACACACAAACCATATCTTATGGCTCATCAAACTGAAGGTTAAAAAATAATCTATCAGATGGCGATACAATATTGAAGATTTATTCTCATTATATTACTTTGGGGTTTCTAAAAGTGATTATGCAATATCGAAGGTGTCATATGAAATCAACAATTTTCCGGCTTTCAAAGGTCATATCTAAAAAAGTACATCAGCAGCATCATTCATACTTCTCAAGTAGGTTGCCTCAAGTAATGCGAAGAAATGCTGAAAGTTATGTATGTGTACCTAATGTAGACGTAAAAATATGAGACATATACTGAAGTCAGGCTAGTGCTTTTTCTCCTCATATTTACGTTTCGAAGGGGACAAAAAAAGCGCTGAAATGACAAAAAATCGCCTCTCAGTGCTATATTTTCTTTCGTATCTGCTAACAGGAAGTCTATTCCATTATTTTGAAAACATGGATCGGCCTAGAATTTTGTGTCTTTTCATTACTGGATTGGATTAGATAGCAAGCCACTCGAGCCATATTTTGCGGCTTTTGGTCCAGTGAGACCAGATCCACGAGCCGCATTTGGTAGGGAAAGTGTTAATAGGCTTATACCATACCTTAGCCACAGTCATGTCCCAGTCTTGCCTTGCAGACTCTGCCTTGTAGCTTGCCTCTGTGTATTCTTTGTCAGCTTTCTTGAGGGAGGCCAGCATCTGTTTGCTCTTCTTTTCGCTCTGCAGAGACGGACAATTAAGTTTGTTTATGTCAGATCAAGAGCAGCACAACTATATTACAGAAAGGGACCCTGGGGTACCAATTGAAACCTTTGACCTGCACACGCCTGTATCCAATTGCGTGACATGTGACTATTCACAGAACAATGAACAGCAGGTGAATGTATATCAATAAGAATTGCAAACAACTAATACACAAAATTAATGTAGAAGGAAAGACAGGAAAATATGGAAAGAAAGTAAGTTAATAATACAATATTGACACCAAAAGTGTAAAAGGTTATTACCTTGCCCACATCTTTGCCTTTGCCAGCATTTCGAGCATCAGTTGCTGAGGACTCTGCCTTTTCATATTCCTTGCAGCAAGAGTAAGAGTGCTTCTTGCTCTGAAACAACAGAACCCACACATTACTAATATGGAAAAAAATCACAAAAAGCCTTTGGTAGCCAGAAGTCAGAGGTGTGAAATTAGATTCACCAATGCCTGCCGCCCTGATTGTATGGCCAACCGAGAAAAGAGTTCCTCGAATCGTTGTTACAATGATGGCAGTGAGGGGTGGCATTGGTGGGTGGGACCAGAGACAGTTGGGTGGGACTAAGTCTGGAAGCAAAGGAGATATTCAAACGTTTCTGTTTTTAATAGGTCGGACAGTGGTCCTATGAAAGACAAGCACTGGTAGTAATTGGATAAGTAAGACTGACGCATGTCATTATCAGACAGGAAAGCAGCTGAGAGGTGTGAAGTTTTGACCAGTGCTTGCCGATCGGACAAGCAATCCTTGATCCCACCGGCTGGGCCTTTGAACCCCCCCCCCCCGCCACAACACCAAATTCCCCTGTCTAAGACGGAATTTTCCCCCCACTCCCTTGCAATTCCGTCTTACACAGGTTCGACTGTACAGAAAATTGAATAGTAAACATATCAATCCACTGTGGGGTTTATTTTCAGGAGTAATCAGCCATCATCTTTAAATATCTTTCAAAAGAAAAATATTTTTAAAAAAATGAATCCTACAAAATGAATTTGGATAAATCAACAAAATTCCCATATCAAACGTAAACAGCCATAATTTCTTATTGTTCTTTTCCTCAATTTGGAGAAACAAACAGTTATTACTCTTATCAGGAGTCTTACTGATTTGACACACCCCTTATGGGTTGGAGGACATTGGTGACGCAAACTTGCATTAATGTTAAGTCATCAGAACAGTAAACAAATTGAACAAGAAATTATAGGCAGTCATTTTTATGAACCAGAACTCGGAAAAAGAACCCCAAAAAGTTGTTAGTCTTATAAAAAGGGTCCTCATGCAGTTTTATTTAAGATTAAGATAATAAACGGATTTTTGATGCTTGAAAATATGGCACCGACATTGGCTAGCAACTGACTGAAATACAAACAGATCTCCTGTCTATTAACAACTGTAGAAAAATCTAGTTCTTTACCTGTACTAAATCATTCAGAAGCAGGTTATACAATTAGTAAAGTATAAAATGTCCTTTATCTATAAACAAGGGATTTTAGCAATATACTTCTATGATACCATAGGCTTTGAATGTATGAGTACACCAATGTTTACTAAATTTCCAGCAGCAATATATAAAGAGTACTTTTTTTCCCCTAGATCACCTTAAACTGTAAAAAAAAATAATTGATGGTCAATCACCTTAAACTCATCTGCTCTCCGGTCCATGATGTTTTTATAAGACTTGTCCACCATCAGCTCAATCTGGGGACAATTTCAAATAGTTAAGGGATCAGTAAATGAACAGCAAGTAAGCATGCAAGATGATTCACAAAGTGAAAGGAGAGAGACCGACATGGCTTGAACATACAGAGGAGTGATGTGGAGAAACAGGAAAAAAGATACTGAGGGTGGATCTACCAGTCGAAAGGACAAGAGAAGAACTCATACTTTTCTCCTTATAAGTTCAAATCCATGTACTGGGTGTGACAGGCCCCTCTTCAAAGACAGACATTTGGGACACAGGGGATAATTGTTCATTTTTGCTTTCTATGGATGAGGAAAAACATATGTGTAACATAGGCCTCCTCAATTAAGTAGACACTAATTTTTTAAAGACCAAAACTCCATGAAAGTCAACAAAAATAACATTAAACAAGAATCAAAGAAACAGTAAAAATATCTTCTTTTTCAATAATAAACAATTTCGATTAGAATAATGCAGATAAGACTGGGAGCATTGATTCCTGATTTGCGCCAAGTCAATTACGAGATGCAAAGTGTCTACCATTTTAGAAGTTGCTGACCATACGTGGTGCTCAGTGTGTCAATGAGTGTGTCTGTGTTTCATGCTTGTGCATTACACAGAAACAAAGAGAAAAAAGACAGAGCCATTAAAGTCAGTTGGGATCGTGTTGGCCGTTAAGCTCTACTCTGAAGAGCTAGTTAAAAACTTACAGGTTTGCGAGCCTTCCCTTGCTGCTCCACAAACCCCTTCAAAGGTTTGCTTATGTCCTCCAGCAGACCACCAGCAAGGTTTCTGAAGGAAAAAGAAGGAGAGAAATTTTTCAATTCATTTTGAGTGCATCAAAGTTCTTTGACTTTGGGATATAGACTTATTGCTACTGCAATGTCAGAGGGGTAAAATATTTAAATTCACAGAACAACACACTATTCTAAGATGCATGAATACGAAAAAACCCCTCAAAAAAGTTAATCAGTTCCAGGAGGGTCCCTTATTTCACTCACTTTAAACAAACTAACATTCAAAGCAGCACCCATGGGTATGACACAAGTGAAAGGAATGAAGCAGCTGAAAGAAAAATCAATCACGCATATTTCAAGGTATTAAAGCATAAACGTTATCATCAGGTTCATTTAATTTATTTTCAAAACCCCAAAACACTAGAGAGAAAAGGAACAAAAAAGTTCTTAATTCATTTTCGTTTTGCAAAAGCTGGTGGGGTTTTAGTCGACTATTGTTTGACATCTTTGTCATCTGCCCGTCCAGTCAGGACCATGGCTGCCAACTATACGCCTTACAAACAACCAATAAATTTGTTTCCTTTTATCTCACTAATGTTTGGAGAACGTGGATTGCATACAAAAATTCAGATGGGTTCATTTAAAATCCTTCAAAGATAGTACTCTTATCGTTGATCAAAAAGAGGACACAGTCGACAGAGGACTATTTTCGTTTGAGCTCACTTGTGTGTTGAGAGACCATTACATTATCTGAGAAAATTGTTAAATTTGAGGACTCACTTGTGGAGCTCCGCTTCCTGCTCCATGGCTGTGCCCACTGTCTTCCAGCCTTCTGTGAGTGAGCTGAGAGAAACACAGTAAAGAGGAGCATATTATATCGAGATGTCAGATTTGAGATGCTCTACATAATAAAGACTGCAGGGTGATATTAAAAGGAGAAAGAAATATAGTAGAAGAATAGCACAGACACACAATGAACAAAGGGTTCAGATGGTCTATGTGGTGCTGAAAAGGAAGAACCTATAACATTCCTTTCAAGACAATAAATTTATTTATGATCTACAATTCAGTATCCAATTCACTCAGGATCAAGGCAAGAGAGAAGAGAAAAAAAGAAACTCCAGAAACACCCACAATTTAGGAATGCTTCATTGAGGATTTGAACCAAGGTTGCCAACACTGCTGTTCAGTAAGCCCGAGATGACCTGAATCAATTACACAGTAAGAAATATTATTGAAAACTATGCCACAAACTGAAGTGAAAGAAAAGAGAAGGAAGTACAACACTAAGATGCTGTAACCCTACATGGAAGCGAATAAACATGCCCTGTTTGTCACAGACTCGATGAGCACCCGAGAAAAAATCAGGAGTGGGTGGCTCTACAGTGACTGGAGAGCTTCCATTGCAAATAGCCACCTCCTAAGAATTACATGGGTGTTCTGCCCTGGTCACGCCGGGGTGCACGGAAATGAGCGTGCTGATGAACTTACCGACAAAGCAGCACCCAATGGCCGAATCATGCTCCATCCACCAATGGTGATCGCCAGATGCAAGGAGAGCCTTCACAACCAAGAGGAGTCAGACTCCCACACACTCAGCACAATAAAAGAAAAGTGTGTGCGGGGCACAGCGAAAAAAAGTTTGCTCCGAGGAGTGGTCAGGCGTGTCTCAAACCAGCTCCTCATGGAGACAATTAGCAGGAAGACCCTGAGGTGGACACTGGAAAGGAGAGATGAGCAGCTATGGACATGTGCCGCCTGCTATGATTCTAGCTCTGGATCCAAGTAAATCCAAGTAACCTTACTTTTTCTTTTTTATAGGAGAAGAACAGTCTCCTGAGTATAACTGTAAAAATAGCGAAAAGCCTACAAAATATCAAGAAGCAAAATGAAACACCTGAAAATTTCACACTTACCCTACTCCAGTGCTGCATGCTTTCAACAATTTAGCAGCCAACTTGTTTAGACTCTTAGCGTAAACATGCTCTGCCTCAGACCTGTGAAGAAAGAAATAAAGACTTTGAACATACACAATGTTTTCAATTTATATAAAGAAACACCAAAGGAACAACAGAGGTGATATAATATAAGTGTTCCCATCACAAACAGTATCATACTTTCCTTATGAGAGCATGTCCCAACACATTGGACATGTGTTTTGAATAGACTGAACCACCTCCATACAAAGCAATAGTAGTAGTTACACTAGTAGTTCAGAAAGAGAATTGAAATACAACTAGTTTCAAGAAGGCGACAACAAAAAACCCATCACTCCTGGTTTTAATTTTAGTAAGCGTTTTACTGCACTTGCAACACAATTACGTCATATAAGTGTCAAAAATTAGAGATGTTACAAGCAGACAGTCACACACATACAAAAAAAAAAAGGAAGGAGGCGAGATAAGGACAACAGATGTATGGTAGGGAAGAAGAAGCAAACCACACCAAAGCACCCGCCAACCACCCACCCCCTTCACTCCAACCTTTTTTACGAGATGCAAAAATGAGTCTCAGAATACAGTAACTACCCTAAACTCTCCTTGCACCGAGTCATCAGAGCAAGTTCTCTGTACAAACAAAATCTCTGTGAGCTCTCATACGAAACAAGTGATAGAGTGATAGAGACCAGTTATGCAAGAGGTTGTTAGTATGGTAGGAAAGCTATTTGACTCATTTGTAACTAAAATAGTTGGTTTGACTCTCAGATAGATTTTGTAGGAAATTATACCCTAATGAAGGAACTTTACCTTCAGTTCTTCAATTTACCCGGCTAGGAGCAGATAAAAGTACTTTGTACTTTCAAAGTGGATGCGACAAAACAATAAAAAGGGATCGATACGCATGTCACAGGAGAGGCTGAAGTGGGAAAACAGCATAAACTGACAAGCCGTGTGACACTTGACTGTGAAACAGTGTCGTGTGACACTTGACTGTGAAACAGTGTCGTGTGACACTTGACTGTGAAACAGTGTCATTCTTTCATTAGGTAGGGTACGTAACTACGCCTACAAAACGTCCGGAATGCATACACGGGCACAACAACTGAATCATGCATAAAGAAGGATAGATGTATGTTCCAGGGTTATGGTTTGCCTGTGATTCCCACATCTGAAACACATTCAAGGACAAACAGGTCAAAAGTCATTTTCAGGAGGTGGATTATTAAGTAGACATCAGACAAATAAAAAACAGGATAGCCTCCCCCCCCCCCAAAAAAAAAATATTTAAACTAAATTAAAAAACCCAAAAAACAACAACAACAAAACCCAACAATAAAAGAACAATCCCCCTCCCCCCCAAAAACAAAACAAAACAAACAACACAAAAACAAACAACCAACAACAACAAAACAATAACCCAAAGCCCAAACGACACAGAGAACAAACAAAAATCCAATGAGACAATTCCATTATAAAAAGAAAACTTAAATTGAACCACAAAGACATGTACGGTACTTAAAACGTATTTTGAAGGGGAAAAAAAGGAATTAAAGATAATAGCAACGAATTGCGCTCTTTCAATTCAATTTTTCCTCCAACATCCGTCCATACCCCTCCCTTATCACAGACAGACACGCGGTGAGACATCCGTCCGAGAAGGCTTTGAATGCTTCCTTCCCCTTCTTCCCCCCCCACCCCCTTTTATTTTTTACTTTAAAAAAACCGTCACAATCGCCGTCTCGGCTGAGAATAATCGCCAGCCTCAGAATGGGCGGAACGTTTACACTCCAAACAGATCGCACAAACCAGTTTATCACAGGTCAGACAACCCTGAAACGAATGGGCTCTAAATCCAGCAGAGCAACACGCATGGTTGATGATAGAACAACACGGTCATTGTGCGCTGTTCTTTGAAGCTCCATTTTTTGACCGCCTGTCTACCAATCTGTCTCAGCTGTATGCATGTTATACCAGAGAGGGTTATACTATGCACAATAGGAAGTTTTTAACTTCATCGTGTTCTCAGTCTGCGCCCCAGACCTCACACCAAGACACCCCCCC
>NW_004797433.1:1133584-1135953 GCF_000002075.1 Aplysia californica | reverse complement strand
AAAAACCCCGAAAAAAAACCTTTGGGCTGAGAATGAAACGACAGCATAAATTATGCTCCATCCAAAGGGCTAATCAAGAGCGGCTATCGGTCAGAATAGAACGGTCGAGCTACATGATGAAGCCATTGGCGCTGGTCCTATCTATTATGTGTGGCGAGGAGAGTGGTCACTAGAGACAGAAACTGATTACTTTTTCTTTGGTGAAGACGTATAATGTCTTCATGTAGCAATTCCATTTGACCATTAGCAGGATCTGGCCGAGCAAAACTATATCAGAACTCCCAGGATAAAGGTGAACTTTCCTTATTCTGTTCCTGTACTTGAAAGAGCCCCCCCCCCCCCCTTTAAACAAAACCGAAACACGCGTATTCACGACAACAAGACACGGTGGAAAACTGTGTCCGAGCTGGAGTGAACCAGGATTTTATGACACTATCATTAGTATCATCAACAAAGTTACCCAAGGGCCAGGAAGGTCAAAAGTGACACTGAAAAGTAGAAAAAGGCAACCAACACCAAAGTGTTCATCAACCACCCGGTTAACCACGAATGCAAGGCGGAATGATACCCCGGATATCAGGAGAAAGCTGTAGCCCGGTAAAGAGGGGGTAAAATTACTAAAATACGCCAGAGTAAAGACGTGCCAAATTTTAATTATACAAATCTACGAGCGAGAAGCTAGGAACCTTGCTTCACGGCCTTTCTCCAGCGGATTTTTAAATCATGTGGGTAAATAAGAGAGACGTTCTTGATCTGGGCTGACATTTTACATCACATTACTGAGTTTGCTTTACCCACACTTGAATGTTAACATTAACTCACCGATGGCGCGCTGTTTTAGGAGGGCACTTTACAGAAAAAGTACAACTTCGTTGTACATACAGATTTTTCAATTCTGTTTCTTTATCTGAAAATATGCTAATAATTCTTGTTCTTGTGTTTTACTTCTATGTGACTGATGACTCGAAATGCGCCGCTACATTGCCTTTGATCTACTGCTGATCGGACATAAGTGTCCACTTCCTCCCTAAAGAGTAAGTCGTTACAGAGAATTTGGCAGTAAACCAAACGTTTTAGTTGATACGTTTAATGCCAAAATGCCGCGATTGATCAAGCCAAACCCAGTCTCCTATTTACAGATCAGTTCTAATATAGGTTGGGTAACATTTCCCCAAAACGTGTTGCTGAATGTTAGTTTATGATGGCTAAGAGGCCGGTTAATGTGTGTGAGAGAGAGAGAGAGAGAGAGAGAGAGAGAGAGAGAGAGAGAGAGAGAGAGAGAGAATGAAATGGAAGAGCGCACCACGGCGGTCATCAACCATCAACACAGAGAAACCAACAACAACTCATTGTCCACAAGCCATGTGTATAATTACCTCTTTTCATAACATACCAGTACTGTCTGAAAATAGGATGTTTTACTTCGTGAGAATAAACCGTGGCACAAAAAGAGTTAATCTAAAAGGCGCCTAAAAGCCTCCGAGAAAAGAAGACTTTTCTCAATCCTTTCTTTTTTTAAAATCGCAACGTCGTGTTATGCATAGCAAACTCCAGAGTGACGATCGTCGGCTAGCTGTGCCCAGCAGACTATGACACGAATCAAACTATGTCAAGGGCAAGACCAGTCGCACGTTTACAATATTATAGGGCCATTTGTATTCAATCCTTCATTTTGCATGGAACCCCTGCCGAATTACGTTCGGACACATACAAGTATGAATCTAATCTGGCCTTAAAAGTAATAGAGTTTTACAAGTTTCTGTATCCCGACCCTTCTACACGCTTAAATGAGGAGTTCGGAAGACAGGGACTGGGTTTGCTTTAAAAAATGTAACGGTAAGATTTTACGCCCTTATCAATACTATTTAGATCATTCCGGATGCGCGCTGCTTCGGCTTTGCCTGTCAGGACCACCCCCCCCCCCGAGGGATGCATTGCAGCAACGTTCCAGAACAAGGATCGAGATACTCGATAAAAATCATAATATATCTCCCCCCCCCCCCCCCCCCCCCCCTATCCCTACACCCCCCCCCCCCCGGGGAGAGGGACACAAAGTTCAGCAGAAAGACCGAGATACTCAACAAGATATCTACCCACACACGAACTGAGCTTAGGTTTTCTGTGAGCGACGGCGAAGCGAAGCGTCTTACCGCTACGCCACAGACGTTGGTGGACTTAGTAAAGGAGAAGTAAAACTAAAGAGGAGGAAAGGCAGGAGGGAAAAGTCACAAACCAAACACCTAAGTAAAAATAATAGTCACAAACAACAGTCAAACATCTGAGCACAGACTTTTCCGCAAGTCCATCGTAAGATGGGCTGCAACTTTTGCTGATGTGAACGGTGACTACTTTTGCTTATTACCCCCCCC
>NW_004797433.1:1131136-1133336 GCF_000002075.1 Aplysia californica | reverse complement strand
ACACACACACACACACACACACACACACACACACACACACACACACACACACACACACACACACACACACACACACACTCACACACACACACACTCACACTCATTCTCTCTCTCTCTCTCTCTCTCTCTCTCTCTCTCTCTCTCTCTCTCACATACACACACACACACATGCAAGTTGATAAATAATAATTAAAACCAAACAGTATGCCTCATCTCTATGTTTTACTATAACTGAAATCCCATGCACCTCGTGCCTGAAAGTGAATTTCGCGGGGAGCATCCTCATTTGACACCGTGTCAAAGGTCATTGACCCTAACAGCACGGTCTAATAATGACTTAATTAAAGCCAGGGGATCTTCCCGTCACCCACGCCAGTTGATCACCACCGTAGGGCGAGTCTCGATCTTCATTAACGTAGCCCCCACTCGTGCTGTGGGTTGGGCAACCCCGAACAGGATGTGATGGACGTTTTCTGCTGTTCATATTTTCTGTTTGAGTATGCTGTTTACCCCTGTCATCATCATCATCATCATCATCATCATCATCATCATCATCATCATCATGAAGGAGAATGGAATGGTATTTATAACACCCCCACCCCCACCCCTTCCAGAAGCACTACAGAGGTTCACAACAATCTCAAAGTAGTCTTCTCTAGACTCTTCCTTCAATGAAACAAACCATTTCCGAACTTATTGTCAGTTTTATTATGTTCAACAATACATTAACTCTTCATTACTTGCTTTGAGATATATATGCTTTTGTTCTCGGCCGCTTTAACTTCATCCCTGTACAGCATACCGTAAATCTAAAGGATCTTTTTTCAGCATCCTTTCTGGTTCAGTTAGTACAAATACTTGTGCTTCGAAATCATGAAGAGTCCCGTGAAATAGAAAGACGTCACTTCATATTGAATGAATTCTTTTTGGTTTGCTGGGGGATAGACATAGAGATAAAGATATATATAGATAGATAGATAGATAGTTAGATATATATATATATATATATATATATATATATATATATATATACATAATATATAGAGAGAGAGAGATAGACAGAGAGAGAGAGAGAGAGAGAGAGAGAGAGAGAGAGAGAGAGAGAGAGAGAGAGAGAGAGAGAGAGAGAGAGAGAGAGAGAGAGAGAGAGAGAGAGAGGTGGGGAAGGGGGAGAGAGAGTGTACGCACCACACGCCAGTACATGTATTGCTCGACATTGAGGCCTACCAGTATTTTTGCCGATAGATAGAGACAGAGGAGACTGACAAGCAGATAGATAGAGGATAGATAGATAGATAGATAGATATATATATATATAGATATATAGATAGATAGATAGATAGATAGATAGATAGATAGAGAGAGAGAGAGAGAGACTGAGAGTGGGAGGAGGGAGGGAGGGAGGGAGAAAGATAGTAGCAATATTCTACCGTGAGTTCACTTGTAAACAGAACATGTACTCGGAACAAACAAGCGTTTTTGTTGGGTATTATTCCCAACTCAGTTTTTGTTGCGTATCCATCAAACGATACATTGCTTACTGCTGACACTGACATGGACGAAAGAAGTTACCACAGCTCATGATGTGATCAGCAAATACAAACATCCGGTTGACACGCACTCTGTGAGCTAGTCAACTATTTTTAAGCAACAAAAAACAACAACAAACAAACATATATATTATATAAAATACACAAGCCATCTTTAGTATCAATCATACCTGAACAGCACTAGAAAGAAAATAAAAGACAGAAAAAGAGAAAAATCAGAATAGAAAAGAGTACTTAGTGGATACCAACGGCGGCCATACGGGTACAAGGCCAGAACAAAATATTTAGTACACATCGAGACGAAACTGTACAGATTAACAAGCCATGCAAGAGAAGGAAAACTATCGGAGCCGCGTACTTACGGGGAAAAAAACCCCCCCCCCCCCCAAGCCAAAAAAAAAAAACCTCACCAAAAAACAAGACAAAAAAAATAACGAAAACCCCCCTCCCCCCAAAAAAAACAACAACCATCAAAGCCGGGCACCATCAAAGCCGCGCACTTTTAGACGATATCGATACAAATATATTGCCGATTCCATCAAACAGTTACAGGCCCCTTGACAAAAATATTATGTAGGATTTCCATAAAATTCAGCGTCACGAAAACTATTTTCCACCTGAGTCAACTGACAACGTGAGTGAGGTGTGTC
>NW_004797433.1:1123972-1131036 GCF_000002075.1 Aplysia californica | reverse complement strand
AAAAAAAAAAAGTAAAGTAAAGAAGTAGATTTCACAAGAGCATCCAAGCTAAACCTAAATAAAGCAGTACATACCACTCATACCCCCTCCCCCACCCTACTCCTTTCACTGGCCTGCCCTTACTACCCTCTTTTTCTTGTTTAAGAAATACTTAATGGTAAGATATTTGTTTAGCCAAAGATGGTTATTAAGTGAACATGCCGTCGTTTGAGTGCAGTTCAATTTTGATTTTATGATGAGGCGAGGAGTTTTAGTAAGTGCAACCTTTAGATGGTATTTCTCCCTCAGCTATTCCCCTGTTCTGGTTTGAAGTAAACATCTTTGTTTTTCCAGTTGTAGAGTACTGCTGCCCTTACGAAAATATCGAAACACGCCATATTTCACCAATGACGCCTGGAATCGAATTACCTTTAAAAAATAAAGCAAAATAAAAAAACTGAACGTGTGAATTACTTGCTGCAAAAGAAAAAAGGTTTATTGACAAAGTGTCTCAGCTGGTTTATGGCTAGGAATTATCATTCGATAATATTGGATAATTTTTCTCTGTAAACACTAGTTCGCCGCGCACACTGGTATAAGACGTGCAGATAATTGTTGTAATTTTACCATTCAGTATTTGTGGAGGGTACAATGTGTAGGGTTAGAACTTTAATGCTCTATAAACTCTAATGTAAATCGAAGTACTGTCACTACGTACTCCACTGCAAAATGCTCGAAGTGTCTAGCTGCGTTTTGACGTCAGTACATTTGTCGAATCGAGCAGAAAGATTCGAGGCTTTAGAGAGATTTGGATTAGAATAACTGAAATCAACATAGACCCGACTCAAGTTTTGTTGAAGAGCGTAACTAAAAATTGCTCTCCTCCCAAACATCTGAATATTGTTTGTAGTAAGCATTATATAAAATAAACTTTATGTAACTCAATCATAACGATTGCAAAGGGCAGCTGAAATTTACTATGTTTCGCAGGTAATGATTTTAGCAATAATTATATTATGACTGTATTTAAAACACTTCAGTGAGATCTTTGCTAGACAGTCATATACGATCTCTCACGTGCCACATTTTTCTCGAGCCTGTTGCCCAAAAGATAAACTCATCACCGGTCCAGGAAATGGGGCCTCCAAGACACCGCCAGTGTTTCAGTATAAGCAGGAAATGAGTGAGGATTTAATTTATTTGTCACCCTTGTAGCAATTACGGTCGCGCCCCAGATAGGTGAAATCAATCTAACAAAACGAAAGACTAAGTAACCTGAGACTTCTAGGCTCGAATTATTGGTCTTTGAACTTTTAGCAAACCACAAGTACGTGAATCTACTGATATGCAGGGTACGTGCTGGAAAAAAGTTTTTTCCCATCGTTCTGATGATATCAAGTTCAAACTCTTACTCTTATGTGCCAACAAATTAAAATGCCTACTGCCGTACAGATTTTTTTGAACTTCAATTTTTCGTTTTCAAATGAACTCTACATAAGCTTTGTTTTCTTGTAACATCTCGAATCCAGGGGTCTTGTATCATTTTTTTTTCAATGGCTTCATCTCGAAAAGAACTTGTTATGTTCTTTTGGTGTAATTGAGCATCACATTTCACAGACATAAGCTTCAAGAACACACTTGGCAGTCTCAGTAGCGCTAGCCAGCCACACGAGACATGACTGGCTTCGCACTTATTTAACCTCTATTGTTGCACAATATATCTCAAAATGCACTAATCAATTCTTTAACGCTCTACAACACGGGGGAAGCATTTTGTTATTTGTATATCGTCTGGTTTTCTGGAGAGTTCTCTTGTAACAGGCCCCAGAGAGCGTGTTTGCTCGTTGTAAATTTGAATGTACATCAATCAATTTGGCGACTTGCAGTAATTGAAAGAAAGAGTAATCTAAACTTTTTCTCATGGAGTTGACAGGTTTTTGCCTGACTACCTGTCGTCTACAGGAATTTCAAAAAGACCACAACAAATTAACTCCTTGTTGTTGAAAGGATTTTAGATAGATACGTTTTCCCAAATGTATCTGTTGTGTCTGACAGTCTACTAAAAGTGTTGTTTTTTCCAAGACCATGTTTATGTTTTATTTTATTTTTCTCCTTCTAGACAGAAAACATACCCGTTACAGGGACTGCTGACCTCTGTGGTGGAGAATGATGTAAGCTTTATGTGCCACCAGGATGATCAGAGTTCCAATCCGGATGAGCGAGGAATGCTTTTATCTTATCATCTGGAATATTTACTTTCACGTTGGGTGATTTGGGACGGCAACAAAAAGAAGTAAAAGAAAGTAAAAAATAAGAAAAAGAACAAAAAACAACCACAAATGCGACATCATCATAGATATAGTAGGTGTTGCGACATTATAAATACGGATCCTAAGGGCTATGGTTCTTTTCCTTTTAAGTCTCTCTAATCCAGTAGGTGGAAACTATTAGAAGGAAAGCTGAATCTAGTTATGTCTCTTTTCTTTGCATCCCCTCCCCCTCCTCCTTTTCCTCCTGTCCGTCCCCCGCCGCACGTTCCCTATGACTGGTTGTAAGATGCTTTCCGTCTCACTGAGTACATGTTTGATCATTTACCAGAGAAGGTCAACCAGGTCTGAATGGGATACAGTGACCCCGTAGATAGACGGATATATTCAATAAGTTAGAAGTTCTGTCCTGGAACCAAACTCAAGTCTTTTGGTCACACACGTACGCTAGTACAACTCATCTCCCCCTTTTCTACCCCCCCCCTCTTGCTCGCCCGTCATTTCTTAACACAGACTAACTTCTCGCAGCACTTTCCTTTACTCCAGTCAGTTTGCACAAGGCTTATGTCAGCTCACCCTTTATTAACATACCTGGAGGAGCCTGATTCAATGTATTATTCATTGTATATTATGTTATTGACAACATTAGCTACTGAATATGGTGCTGGGGCTTAGCAAGCGACACTGGTAAGCAGGGTATTATATCTTCTCTCTCTTTGTCTCTGTCTTTCTGTCTGTCTCTGTTTCTGTCTCTCTGTCTCTGTCTGTCTGTCTGTCTGTCTGTCTGTCTGTCTCTCTGTCTCTGTCTGTCTGTCTGTCTGTCTGTCTGTCTGTCTGTCTGTCTGTCTGTCTGTCTCAGCCCCAGCCCCCTCCTCCCTCTATCTCTCTCCTCTCTCTCTCTCTCTCTCTCTCTCTCTCTCTCTCTCTCTCTCTCTCTCTCTCTCTTTCTCGGGAAAAGCTTGACCTTATTTTTAGAGTGCGTGACACATTTTGATATGGTAAAATATTTGGATATCACGCAGCAAAACAGTTAAGAAACAAAATATTTTCCTCTGAATACATTGGTCATTGTGAGACATTAACGGGCGAACTATTATCTTTATTATTATCATATTTATCAATTATTGTTATTATCATTATCATTATCAGTATTATCATTATAATAATTTTCATCATCATCAGTTTTTCTTTTTTTTTCTCTCTCTATATCGGCTTGTTAGTTCGAATTTTTCCAAACACTCTATTGCTAGTGCCACCCTGGAGTAGTTTTCTTAGCAGACAGACGAAACAAAGCTTGGACAAATAATAGAACAAAGAAACTGATAGTGATAGAGTGAAGAAAGTTTCCTCTCGGAAAGGAAATGAATTTTAACACAGATCGATTTTGAGCTGGAGTTGAAGAAAAAAAATATAGCCAGCACTTGAACGTACGCGAGTGTGACATTATACAGATAGATAGATAGATAGATAGATAGATAGATAGATAGATAGAGAGAGAGAGAGAGAGAGAGAGAGAGAGAGAGAGAGAGAGAGAGAGAGGTGGTCGATGGATGAGTACAAAGGGTAATGATTTTTTTTAAGGCGTCCATATAACATTTAAATAGGAGCAGTTTTCAAAGAGCAACACGATCTTTACACTTGTTCAGTGCAGAAAAAGAATAATGATAAAACTCCATGTATCCTTTGTCTAGGGCAATACTTTAAGACGCTGGGGAAAGAAGCAGAGAAAAAACGAACTGAGCACAAAAGTGGAAACTCCAAGATGAATTAATACCGACACAGTAAGTTGTTAATAAAGGCGTCGTCACCAGCAATGCTTTCTCCATCTGACGTATCCAGCTTCCATGGGAAATGTCGTATTTTTATTCGTTGTGTTTTTAATAACACCACGTTCTCGATCAGCTTTTAAATATAATAGGTATATCTGCAGCATATAAAACCAGTAGTTGTAAAAAAATGATTTTTTGGTGTGGTAATTGTACTTTGTAAAAGCGTTTCAAAACATCAAGGAGATCATAAAACAGTTAGTGTTTTATAATGGGGAGAGAGGAATTGAACGATATAATGAAACATGGAATGAAACCGTGAGAGTTGAGACATTCTTTTATTTAAGTGCACAATGGAAAACAATCTTGTGTGTTTATTACTATTTTTTAATGTTTATATATCTGTCTGTTAATGTAGATGTGTGTTTGTGTATGTGTATGTGTGTGTATGTGATTTGTGTGTGTGTGTGTGTGTGTGGGGTGTGTGTGTGTGTGTGTGTGTGTGTGTGTGTGTGTGTGTGTGATGTGTGTGTGTGTGTGTGTGTGTGTGTGTGTGTGTGTGTGATGTGTGTGTGTGTGTGTGTGTGTGTGTGTGTGTGTGTGTGTGTGTGCGTGTGCGTCTGCGTTTAGAATTTCAGGCAAAATCTTTGTCATGTCAGTTCACCATATCTTTGAAATATCATGTTTTAATCTGCCTAAAGGAGAAACACTGTGCCAGTCCATTCAACCTTATGCGTTCATTGACCGAACTAAACTTTGTGCTGGAGCTATAGTTTTCTCCTTAGAGCCATGTATTGATTAGAAAATGCTCCCCAACTGTCTTGTTTATTACGCTGGAATGACCTTGAAACATTTATGTTAATAGCTAGAAAAATCTCTCCTCGCTGGGCAAGGTCTTGTGGAACTAAAAATAGGACATAAAGAAAGAACAAAGTAGCAGTTTCAAAACCTACTAACAGCAAACATTAAAAACTCAAACAAGTAAAACCGCGAGTAATAATGTGGTGTTCACATTTTAAAAATAAAAAACGATTAAAAAAGTTCTCGTTAATTTCAATCAACAGCATGAACACGCCTGTAAATTAACCAATAAAGGGAATGGAACTCGGAGACCTATCAAATGCTTTCGATAGCTGGTTATGTCAATCAAGTTGTACAGACAGTAGCAGTGAAGCATGCATCCCTGAAAATGACCATGTAACTTCGATCATTTTGCCTTTTGTTTGGCTGACGAATTAACATTTGGATTCATCGACTTTTTTCTGATGCGACACTGATGAGAAAAAAAGAATGAAGGTCTTATTTATTGTAACAACAAGATTTGCCAAAGTGCTAAGCAGCTTTGGAATCTCTGGTTTAGGGGCTTATTTTTGTGAGAAGACGTGACGTTTTCTCAGGTACTGCATGGTTACGCCGTGTAAGGGCTAAACATTTCAGGAAGGATTCAATTTCGAATATTTCTAAATTTGGCATATTATGGTGGCCTATTCGTATTTGACTTTCAGCAAAAGAGAGATCTTCAGTGAATACAATTTACATAAAAGATATTTCTGGCTTTTGCAAATTATGGAAGAATTGTTTGTGTTAAGATCATGCCCATTTACGTTCAAGTTGACATACACTTGCATGGATACTGTTGTGATGATGGACAAGGTTTTTGAAAATCATGACACCAGACAGGCAAAAACAGAATGTTCACGGCCTTAAAACTGTTGAAATACGTGTCTCCACGAAAAATTATGAGTATAAGACAATGATAAAACAATCTCGCAACCCTAGAACAAACACATGAGTCTCTTTATTTACAAGTTGGAATAATTGCCGTCCTTAAATTATCTTCAGGCCAACATGTTATAAAACGGACAGATGGGAGAAAAAAAGACACATTTAAACTGGCAACAACGTTGTTAATGTTGTAAAGCTTATTTCACGCTATGCCGTAAATTATTCATGTGATGAATGATTGGTTGGAAAATAATCTAACGACGAGGATCTTCAATGAGGAAAGCGATCAAGGCAATACGTTTTGCGCTTTAGAAGTCTAATTTCGTTGTGGGGATCATAGAAAATCGATTACAGTTCACTGCCGGAAGAAGCTTTCGACTTTAAACAAGATGTACTTTGAGGGGGTGAGATTTATTACCGTTAATTTCCTTGGCCAAATGACTATTTACAACGTAGTCCGAAAGAATCATCGATCACTGCAAGAAACGTTATTTTTGGATAGAGGGATATGCTAATGACTAATAATATTACAACAGGGGTAGCTACCTTTAAAGGTGACTCGACGAAGTAAAATACTATCGGATTCTGCTTTGACGCTCCATCGAATTAATTTATCCTGGGTCTCAAAGGAACATTTCTTCCAACTCTAAAATCACTCAGCATATAACACAATATTTTTTTTCTTCTGCGTATTGGCAGAGATAGGAAGACATTATGCTCACCATAAAGAGTTTGATTCTCAGCAGTACAACGTAGTGTGTCGCATTCCCAAGATAGAATACTTTCACCGATTTTCCCCCAACCGTGCTGCAGTAAATGGGTACTTGGCAATCGACAGAGAAAGGAATATGCGAATGGTAGCGAAATGTGCGTACCGAACTGAGAATCGGCCTGCCCCAGAGGGGATCTTGGATGGAAACTGGGATGCATTGATCGGACTAAATAGTTGCCCAGAAGTCATGTGAGCCTTCCGATGGACGGGACAGAGGATGATAACTTACAAATGTAACTTGAATTATAATATTGTCCTTGTAGGCGCACACTAGTTCAAGTGGGTAACAGGATTGTAAAGATAACGTCATTACACATGAAAAGAGGTAAGGAGGGGGGGGGTGCAAATGTTTTGCTGTTCAATTTTTTCTGATTTTCTGATTCGGCCTTGTGCGTTGTAATGCCCATTCTTTTTTAATATGATAATAAGTCGTTTGCAAATCAACGCATAAAAGACACTATGTACTCAGATGTACAGGCACACGCACATGCACACTCACACGCGCACACACACACACACACACACACACACACACACACACACACACACACACAC
>NW_004797433.1:1117775-1121825 GCF_000002075.1 Aplysia californica | reverse complement strand
TCTCTCTCTCTCTCTCTCTCTCTCTCTCTCTCTCTCTCCATGTTACTCCCCATGAATGAATTTTAACTCTTCGATATCATCCGAGCTTCCACAATGTTTCCCACAAAGTTTAACGCTATGTAGCTCGATCAAAGTGTTTGTGACGCCCCAGAGAGATGTACGTAGAACCACTGAGGGGTCGATAGTGTTCGTGACATCGAACTGTCACCGTCTTTCTACGTTTTGTTTGACTTTTAACCACCAGGATAGTTTCGACTTTAGTTGATATAGCTTTTGAGTGTTTAACTTCCTCCCCATCTCCCCATCTCCCCACTCCCCCCCACACATCTCCCAACCGCTGATTTTCTTCCACCCCTCCTTTCTCTCCCCAACAATAGTGTTCATCACGTAATTCTTCGAGGCACCAGTCAAAACAACCGACCTCACCTCTTCATTTCTCACAAACCTAAACTTGGTCATTCAACACGCTCGCCTTAAGACACACACACACACACACACACACTTTTAAGCTTCTTGGGATGAGAGCATTGGTAAAAAGGACTAACGAGTATTGACCTGGTGTTCCGCTGAGTAAGTGGCTTTCAATGATTCATGAGTTCTTTCTAGCGCTAATCCAATAAAGCCCGAAGCTCACTCGTTCCGTCTCCCTCCCACAGCTCCCAGCTCTTGAATGAGCCGACCTCGTTCTGAGGGAACTCCAAGCCATACACAGCAATGCCCAGTCTATTGCAACGTCTTTCTTCCACGAGCCAGGCATTCTTCTCCTCCAGCATTCACTTCTGCTTCTCGCGTCATTACTTCCAACCATGCCTCTTAATGTCTCTTACTTCTATCGCAGCGAACCACTTCAAATATCCTTGATCCGTTGTTTTCTTTTATTCTAATTTTTCAAAACCGTTTGCTGTAGTTTTAATGTGGTGTTTGAAAGGGCCTCTTAGTTTTGCAGTTAAACACTTTCACGTCACTTCGAGACAGTAGATTATTTTTAGAACAGCAACCAGGAAGCAGGAAAACAAGCACTTTGGATTTAATACAAGCGTTTTCAGGCTTGTCAAATCTTTAGTAATAAGTCCTCGTACGATTGATCGATGGTTGAAGGGTAATTGTAAAGATTAAAACTGAGTCATAATCAAAGTCGACCCTTGTTTTTATTCATCCACATAACTTTTCTCATTTACTTTCCTTTACTTCCGCCTAGCTTGACAACTCAGAAAAGCCTTTTGAAAACAAGTCTGTTTATGATTAGAACATTCTAAAATAAACAGGGAGCAGGAAACTAATTAGTTGAGAGTAACTTGTAAATGCAAGCTTGATTAGACCCTTATTTGTTTAGGTATCATTCCTCTCTTGTAATTAGTTCCGTTATAGCAGAACAGTTAAAGAATTTGTAGTTGAAAAAGACTGAAATTTGTGTTAGGGCAAAGCCTTTTATTTAGCACACCTCGAAGAAATGCAACATTAGTAATTAGTTAACAACTTGTCTTTCATTAATTTCTATCTTGGGCCCCAGAAATGTTCATGAGATACTTTTAAAATGTGTTATGTGTAGCCATAAAATGATTGGGAACCCTCTTTTCGTTCACCTGTGACTTTTAAAACATAAACGTTGAAGTTTGGGAGTTTACATTACGACAACCCCTAAGTATGCCAATTAACTAAGTTGAATGATGACAATGACATGAGCGTAGGTTAAATGGTAAGAAACGTTGAATTCCCGGCTTCTGCAAATTAAAGGTTATGCTCTTCACTCTGCACAAAAAGACGTGAGTGCGATTCGCTGGGAAAAGATCTCATTTAGAATTTCCAACCTTTCTGTTTTGATGTACCCTTAGTATTATACACGTTATTATGAATATTCTTTGGAAGTCAGGGTCAAACCATTCCGCCTTCTTAATGATCAAGTATTGTCCATGAGTACAAATAACTCTCAGAGAGAATCATACTCTTAGACTGGCATGACGCATTGAAGATGTTTAGCCTCTAGAGTACTATGTCAATAGAGGGAAGTAGTTCGTGGCCAATCTGCTTCCTCAGTCGACCCACTCAGGCAAAACTGTATTATGCATACTGCTAAAATTTTGTCTGTCGAGACGATACAGGCCATCCATACAAGTAAACGTACATAATGGGAGAAAAAAATCTCAGATGTGTATTTTCTTTCAATGTGTTTTCTCCTAGTTAATTCAGACTTCAGAAGCTTTCTCCAATCCTCTTGCAAGCTAAATGAAAAGTGAAATCAATTTGGAGCGCGCCCTGCAAACTTTCTAGTTGGAGAAATAACCACTGTCAAGGTCGTTAAAACGAGGTTATGTTATACTTGAATGCGACTGCATCCGAGAACTCATCTACATCGATTAAATAATCTCATTTCTTTCTATGCGAAGTTTACAATTATTTCACCTCTCGTCTAGAGTGTTGACAAGCTAAAACTGCTCCATGAAAGAGCAAAACCAGGCGCTAGTTTTATTGGCGGCTTTTTTTTACTCGTCACAAACAAATAATAATAATAATAATATTATAAAAATAAAAATAATCATAATAATAACAATACTATGAAAATAATGATCATAATAATGATATTTATAGTAATGATGCTGCTGTTGCTGCTGCTGATGATGCTGATGGTGCTGCTGATGATAATAAAGATGATGATGATGATGATGATGATGATGATGATGATGATGATGATGATGATGATGATGATGATGATGATAATGATGGTAATGATGATGAGGAAAATAATAATAATAATAATAATAATATTAATAATAATAATAATAATAATAATAATAATAATAATATAATAATATAATAATAATAATATTATTATTATTATTATTATTATAACGATGAACTTTGTGCAACGTTTTAAAGCTTTGGGCTTGGACTGAGCTCTTTAGTTGAGTAATCTGTGAAACTATGATCATGATAGCAATTTAGATCACTTTCATTTGTTGATCAATTCAATTTTGGATCAACGTAAAAATCATTGTAACTACTGGTAAAGTGATCCATCACTAAGTTCACTTGAAAAGACTAACGTATGATAATTTAAGTAGTGCAGCTTTGCTCCGCTGTTGGTTATGACTATGTTTATTGTAGGGACGGTATAAAAGTTGTTCCCGCATTCGATCCAGACATTGAAGATTGCTTTATTGGTGAGACAACTTCCTGGGCCTTCGGCATATTGTGATAGGGTGGGGAATGGTATACCCAGACAAAATCCTTTTAAAGCCTAATTTCCAACAGAAACCGTCAGGTAAGATTTCTTACATCATACATTGAAAACATAAAATCCTACAGTGGTTTACAGCGTCACAGCGTCACAAAACAAACATCAAAGCACAGGCCGGGGACAGTGGAGGCGTATTGTGACAAGGAGAGGGGCACCAACGAACGAATAGGACCATGATGACAAGTCACATGTGTGACCATTTCGTTCATATTAGAATCTGTCAGAAAATAAATTGTCCGGCGTGGTGGTGACGAGATCTGCGTCGTATTTCATTCTCAATTGACACAAAGATGGAGCAAAAAAAAAAAAAAAAAAGAAAAGACAAAAACCCCAAATGACATCTATGTATATTTCTATATTTAGCTACGCCTGGAATGATTAACATACCTCACTTCGTTTGTTTGCGGTTTAGAAATTTCAGGAAATTAATATGTTTTTGCAGCTGTTGGCGCTAGAACGTGGATAATAAATTTCATAAAATCTGTACATTATTGCTCATGTCACTGGTGAGGCTACCTTGCTCCTTTATTTAAACAATATATAACATTATGATAGCTGTAGGTCACATGGTTATTCACAGCAGTTTGGTCCTTCCTATTTATTGCAAATACATGTAATTATATTAATCCCACGTTATATAAAGTCCTGCTCCTGACTTATATTAGTGAGATTATCTGTGTAGTATCAAAAACATGATGACCATTTTATTCATCGCTCCCCCCTCTCTCTCCCTCTCTTCCCCTCTTTCTCTCTTCCCCCTTCTCCCCTTCTATCTCTCTTTCTACCTCTCTACCTCTCTCTCTCTCTCTCTCTCT